>NC_056732.1:893177817-893477817 GCF_019279795.1 Protopterus annectens | reverse complement strand
AGTATAACCACTATAGTGGGCATCCAACAACACCAGTGTGCCAAAATGACAAAAGACAATACAACCCTGATATATTGTACATCACCTGTATGTGTAAGAAACAGGGTATCAATGACATGTCATTACCATAGGTCTAACACAGGCTTACTGCTGTATTCCCTATTCCCCATACCTCTGTCCTCCCATCTGCATCCTGTTATACACAAAAGACAGTTACATACCTGGTGGAGTGCAGTACTCTTGTGTTGAAATGTGCTTCTACTACTGTGTCACAAAGATGTGCTCTGTGTGAGGGAAGTCTCATACAGAATGTTTGCCTATAGGCAGCTGCTTGCATTTTAACATGCTGCTCATTAGCAGGCAATTGCCTCTTAACCAATCTGTGACTCTGTTATGCTAACTGCAGCCAAAACATCTGAGTTGCAGTATCACTAGCCAATTACATGCAACCACTGTGCAATATATAAGGCCTTCATGTAGTGCAAAGCTACTTTCTTAACTGTTGAGATGGACAGTACTGGGGTGAGGAGACTACATAATCACAGAGGTTAGGTCTGTAGAAGAAACCATTGCACAGAGCTGTGCGTACCACAGGCTGCAGCTGTTGCAGCAGGTAATAGACATAGGCAGTGAGTGTGAACACTTTGGAGGACAATACGCTATAGTTGTATCTGTGTCAGCTGTGTCAGCCTTGTTGTAGAGGCAGAGCCAGTGCGTGAGTACCCCTGACACTCCAATTACAGAATGTGTTTAAGGCACGTATGTTAGGAAACTGTGTCAATAACAGAGTACTAGGTGACAAATTGCTATATCTTCTGACTCAGTATAGGCAGCTCTATTTACAAAGAGCTCTGCACACAATTGTGTATTGCCTTTGAGGTTTCAGAAATAGCTAAAGAATGCTTTGTGGTTGTCCTTGGCCTGGGAGGCCAAACCTACCTCAAATTTGGCTTTGGTAGACTTGAGTTGTTTGTTTAGTGAGAGTGATTTTATCCTTCTGGGTGCTGCACCTCCTAATTTTTGCCATGATTTTCTTCTTCCTGTTATACATCCTATTGATTTTGTGATTCCACCAGGGTGTCTTGTTTTTGAGTTAGTTCTGTACATCTTCCTGGTGGATACAGCTGCCTCAATGCAGCTAATAACATGCTTGTGCAGTGTTTCTGTAAACAGTTCTGCATGTGCAGAAGTGTTCTCAGGGTTTATAGGGGCTTGAAATTTTGCCAGGTTCTCATTTAATAGCAGGATGTTAGCCTTAGAATAGTCCTTGAATATTCCCGGTTAAGCTGGGGTCCAGGGCTTATTCTTACTTCAAAGGAGACCATTTATTTATCTGACCTTACCAAGGGGAGGCAATACAGTAGGGGCTGTCCAGCACTCTCCCATATTGGTGAGGACCAGATCCAGTATGGTTGCATCCCTGGTTGGTGTAGTGACTATATGATCCAGGGAGTTTGTGTTTACAAAATCCAGAAATCTCTGTGCATGTACATTTTATGTCGTATAGGATTCCCAGTTAATAGCAGTGTAATTAAAGTCACCAATGAATATGGTATTGGGTTGGGGTCCCTATTAGAAGAATGAAAGTCCAAAATATCGAATGCTATAAACAGTGAAAATGCCTGACATCAATTTGTTTTTTGTGAGATCGTGGTACAATGAAGATTGGGAAATTTGCCCTTTCCTCACTGCAGTGTGAGCTTGGAGTTGGTATATATAATTAGCAGGGGGTGTGGTGGGCACAGCCCCTCACAATAAATGGTTCGATGTCCAGAATTTTTGCTGTTTACAGCATTCGATTATATGTACTTTCCTTCATATAACATAGACCCTTGGGTTGGATGGTTAGTGCTTCTAATAAGTTTACGTACATGGTATGGATTTCTGGGTCATAGAGGGAGACCTGTAGCTTACAAGGAAGTGGTATTAGATTTTACCTATGGTGACTTGAACATGGAGTAACTCAAGTGCATAGTCCTGTTTGACCAGCCTTGAGGTATATTTATTTTTGATGTGAATCGAGACACCTCCACCTTTTGTCCATGCCTGTGAGGTAGCTTGTCTAAATGTGTGGAAGGCATTATAACCTTGCACTGTTGGTGTGCTCTCTGAGGCTTGAAACTACATCTCAGAGACTGCACAGACATCAGCATTCTCTATAGTAAAGAGAGCTTCTAGGGAGTGGGTATTTTGTTTAGGCTCCTAGCATTGAGCAGTAATACCTTTAGATTTTCTTGGTTTTGATTTGCTATGTCTGAAGTGCTTTCAGTTTGGCATTGCCTATAAAAGGCACTATTGTGGAAGACAATGCTTTAGCTAATATTTGAAAGCCTAGTGGGGAGAGGTGCAGACCATCCCTGGCTAAGCAGCATGGTCTGTTGACCATGTCCTTCCATGCTGACAAGTATTGCACCCCCTTAGAATGACACCAGAAACTAGGCAAATTATTGAAGTCAATCATCTTTTGTTCGTGTTGTGGGATCATCTTTGGAGAATGTAAAATGCTGCCCATACCAGCCTGAGACACATATTCTGAGAGCTCTATAATTACATACAGGTTGTGACATCCATTTACTATATCCATCAGTATGTTCATGGCTTTATATGGATGTATTTCTGCACCAGAGTCCCAGCTGAATATGTATTTTGCCATGAATGCCTTAGCAAGTGACATTCTACATGATGATAAAAGGGCAAATTTACCTGCCATTACAGGCCTCAGGTACATCCATTATCATGTGTTTGGCTGTGTTTGGCTGTGTAGTGATGTACTATTGCACCCGAGTCCAAGGTACACTCCCATTTTTCCATTACTTTTCAATTCCAGTTTGCGCAGTGCGGCATGGTGCACAGCTCAGCTGAAACATGCCTAATGACTGTAATTGACAATTACTGTGTCTTGTTTAAACCACCTGTGTTATGTAACAGTTGTGCTGTCTTGTGGGTTAATGCAGTGTGCTGTAGGTGTGATGGGCTTGGGATTGAAGCATGGCAGAGGCATTTTATTTTGTACATGTGTCTTACAATGTTATAAACACATATAGTCATTATAGCTTTACTTAGCTGTGCTTAGTAAAGCCGTGTGCTGTGCTAAAACATATAAAAAGAAGAAAAAGTGGGAGATTGGAAAGTGATGAAATGGGGGCAGGCAGTGGGAAAACATATTGAAAGGCAGGGAGGGATGTGCAGGAAGGGTGTAGGAAAAAAGCATAGCTATCCATTTCATGCACTGCAACAACTATGCACTTTTGACAGAATTTGTAGATCAGTTTGGATACTCAAACCCCAGAGAGAGGAGTGAGGACAACAAAACTGTGTTGCCAAGCCAACTGGATCAAATTAAGTGTATCCAGTGGACATGTGTGTGAAATGGAGAGCTATGTATGGGACGATATTTTTTGAGACAGATGCCATTTTTTTTAATATGAGAGTGGAATGTTGGGGAAAGGATATAGGTATGTGTGGGGAAGGTAAGTTGGGTAGGTGAGGATGCATTTGCAAACAGACAAGACAGACAAAACAACAGACAGGGGCATGTGTGACACATGATGGGGTAAACACCTTGGACAGGGAGCGTGTTGTGGAATCTGAGTCCCATGTGCATCCAGACAGCAGAAGTGTGACTCATGACCCCACGCATGGGACTGTCAACACTGCTCCATCACTGCCCCTAGGGTGACTGTGCTGGAGGTGGGGTACCGGAGTGGCCAGCATGCTGTTGATCTGGCACAGGGGTCAGTCATAGCCATGGTGGACTATCTTTTGTAGCAAGACCAACAACTCCACATGGGTGACAACATTCCCTCCACCACTGCTCCCAGAGGGGGTCCAGGCCCTGGCCCTGGGTTGGTACTACCCACCACTGCAGGTAGTACAGGGGCAGCAGAGGGGGCACAACTCATCTGGGTCCCAAATGTGCTGGGACCCAGTGCCATGGCTAGTTGAGGCAAAGTAGGGGGATCAGCAGAAACTGGCCTACCTTGATGTGCTGTGTGAAATGAAGTATAGCAATACATTAGCTAGTAATAACCAAACCAATGTTAGTATTAACAGAAGTGAACATCATATTTATTCATCCAAATACATATTAATGTATAACATATGCAACACAACATTAAGTAACATAACAGTTAGTATGGCAACAGTATGGTAGTAAAAATTAAACTGTAGGGCCAACAAAGCAGTTAGTTTAACAAATAAGTTAATATTGCATCATAATAAAACATAACAATAATCAACCACATTTTCCAGTATATAGTTAAACAAAATGTTATTAAATCATAATAAAACATATCAATAATGAAACACATTTTTCAAAAATATAGTTAGTGTAACAAAATATGTTAATATTAAACATAATAGTAAATAACAGAAATAAATGAAGATAAAGGGTGGAGAGAGAGAGAGAACAATTCCATTATGGATATTGCAGATTATATCCCTCAATACACTGAAATATATACCCTGCAGGTGTGTAGTGTCAAGTTTGAGTACAATGACTATAATTTTCCTATAACTGATGTAGCACATACATACCTCTCAAACTGTTAGCACGGGTCAGTATGGGCCAAACAGTAACAAATGCAGGTACGCCACTACACAGAACAGTTTTATATAATGTGGACTTACATAACTACACAGGTATTCTGTAAACTAATTTGGTAATGCATTTCATTCCAGGTAATAATTTATCTGCTAATCATGTGACAGACTGATGAGGCAGTTTTAATTACATTATGAGAAATTGTGACACTTGAGAGGCATGTATGTGTACAGTTAGTAAACTAGACAGCTGTCATGCCTTATTTGGCAGGCATGGGAGTAGAAGCCAGTAGCTGTGACTGCAAAGGAAATCTGCAAATAATGTAATAACTGACTGCAGCAACTTAATACAGACATGCAAGGGATACAGCCATACTGGAATTACAAGGTTTTATTTATGACTCAACAATGCTGATGAATGCATTATTGGTATTGATGTTAGCATTTTGTGAAATCTAAACACACTATCTGCTCATACTATGGGCCTACTCACACATATATTTGTTGTGTCCATGGTGAGAGGAAAAATGTGAGCATTATGTAACTTATACTGGAAATTTAGTGCTATAAGCCACTGGATTCGAACCCAAGACTGTGTGTGGCAAAATGTACTACATACAAAGCATTTAACAGACTGAGCTACCAAGTCACTGCTGACTACTGAGTGACTGATACTTGCCTAGAGATCAAATGGAACTATACTATGAATTGAGCAATACAATTTACAGGACATTCCTCTGGCATTCTAAAACTATTACAGTGTTATAGTAGACTGCAGTGACAGTAGAACACACATGCATGGAATACAACCATACTGCATTTATGAAAAAAGCTGTAGTTTAGAATCAAGAATGCTAGTGAATGCATTTTATTGTTATTGGTTTGAAATATCTGTAAAGTCCCCACACAGTATCTGCCCATGGACTGGGCTACCTCATCCATATACCTTTATTACATGATGAGTGAGGATGAGAGAGCATTATGTGACCAATATTGGCCTGAAGATAGCCTTGGATCATACTATGAGTAAAAAATACAGTTTGCAGGCCATTACTTTTGCATTCTACAGCTATTACAGTGTTACACTTGACTGCAGCAACCTTATAGGCAATCAATGCATACAGCTCTACTGCAAGGGTTTTGACAAAACACAGTCCTGCTGAACAACATTTTGCTTACTGTTATTGGTATTGCTAATGCTTTATTGAAATACTGTTCTTATTGTTCATTTACTGCACTACAGCTCTAATTTACTATTTATTGCACTACAGTTCTATATGCCCATTTATTGCAGTACACTTTTTTCTTGTGCACTACAGTTCTACATGCTCATTTCTTGCAGTGCAGTTTTTCTTGTGCATACTTTATTGCAGTAAATACTTAACACTTTCTTGCTTATTGCACTACAGTCAGCATACTAAATCTGTGCTTACCATGGTCACAGTGCAACCTGGCCAGGTGCCCAGCATGGGACTCAACATTGCAAGCCCTCTGTACTGCAGCTGTTGGGAGAGAAGCACACTGTTATGCATACCTGTTTTGCAGACCTTCACCTTGCATGTTGGTTAGACAGAGGAAGAAATGCTTACATACTTGTGGAGCATTCCTAGCTCAAGCTTCCTGGACCCAGGTGTCCTTTTCAGGTTGTCAAAATGATGATGACACTGCTCACCTGTGCGGGGGATACCAGTAATACTGGTATGTTCCCTGGACAAATGGTCCCAGGCCTTTTCTTTACACTCTCAGTCCTGGAATCTGCCCTGCATCAGCGGGGTTCATTGTTTTTAATAAGGAGCCCGACCATGACCCTGGACTCCTGAATGCCCCACCACTACTTGCAAAAGTGCACACCTTCACCAGCTCTGCCAGCCATACCAACAGTTGATTGAATTCTAATGACCGTTGCAGAATTCCCACCTATTGGGCTTAATATAGGCTGTTTTCTCACCCTTACACATCATTCAGCAACATTCTAAAAAGCGCCTTGTTGCTTATCAGTGCACAAACCAGCCAAGCAATGCCAAGCAGTGTGAAAACGTGCAGAACCATTGTTTTACTGAGGCTTAGCACCACACAAACACTGGTAGCCATTAGCATGTTTACACACTGCTTAACCTGAATGAGCAGTGCTTAGCAGAGTGCAGCAGTGCCAAAATTCACAATACTGTAATGATATCAAAGAAAATTTGTACAGTCATTTACAGCCAATTTCTGTCTGTTATGAACTTGAACCCAAGACCTACTACACATAAGACCACAACTCTACCCAAGGAGCTAGTCGGATATTACAAAATCTAGTATACCTTCACATATACTATTAGGATACCTGTTAGAGTTGCTGAGCACTGCTCTGTACATGCAAACACACTTATACATACCTATAAATAAATAACTAATTACATTCAGTTTCTATTTTTAGATGTCTGGCAGGTGTCTGTCATGTATGAGCTCCACTTGGCTGTGCTGCATTCCACACAGTGCAAACGTAAATGATAAAAATAAATAAATAAATAAATACGTAAAATAAATTTTATAATGATAATTAATTACATCAGTTTTGTATTTTCAGATGTCTGCCAGATGTCAGCTGTCAATATGTGAGCACAGCATAACATTGCTGCACTCTGCACCACACAAACATGCAGTTAAAAAAAATTATAAAAATATTACAAAAGAAATATATCATACAAATGACTTATTAGACAATTGACACATTTCCCAACATTACAACATTGGCAGGAAGCATTACAGGAAGCCTCACACTCATCTGCAGCCACAGGTAGCTGCTACACCTCTTCCTACACTGATTTAATATCCATGTTCCTCAGCAACTTGCTATCATTAACATGCATGTCGCACTGCCAAGGGGGAACCTTGGCATGTACATCGATATATTCCATGTAGGCTCTACATTGTGCCTACATGAATTTTATTAAATCCTGGGGATTGTTTAATTAGTGCACATACAGCAAATATGTATAAAATACGTGCAGGAAAAGAAAAATGCCGCAGTGTTACTGAGACTCATGTAAACCAAAGAGAAAAAATAACCATATATTTCATGTAAAAAGTCCATTAAACAGTGTGACAACTGGTACTTTACCTAGTTTCTTATAATCTGAGCAGATTTTGACTTAAAACTAAATTATTTTAGGATGATTTTTGAGTTCTGCAGTGTTGCTTATAATTCTTTTGTTTAGAGGGTGTTTATTTCAGTTATTCATTAAGAATATACTGGGTGATCTTTCCCTCATTTTTTACTAAGATTTGGAGACAAGCAGCAGTTTTTGTTTAGGAGACATTATTTTGATCAAGGGTCCATGCCATTTGAATAGGTTAGCTATGGATTGGCATTTGTTACTATGCAGAATTTTGAAAACAAACACACATTCAACACAAAACAGCCTCTGCTCAAAATTCACTCAAGTTATATATATAGTTGCATAATGACAGATTTACTGCAAAATTAGATTTTGCATAATGGTTAAGATCCTCACCTCATAGACACAAGGTAGGGGATTTGACTCTGACCTCAGATTATTGGCTAGGCTTAAAATAGAAGCAATGAACATGCTATTGTGCACACTTAGAAGTTTATGGTAAGGGGTATTAGGTCACTGTCACATATTTCTTTATTGAGGTTAAATAACCTTATCTTTTTATTGTTATATTTTGAAAATGAAGTCTGTGATTAAGTTATTATTGACTGGCAAATTCTATGTGGACATTCCAGCTCACCGATCCAGCCTGACACACCTTGTAGATGACATGAAGTAGCTGATAAGATGACCAGACATGTATGTGTACTAATGCAAGTGACCAATGATTTTAGTTGCCTGAGATTGGTATAGACAGGCATATCTAAAGTCTAGGATGTAACTTTTTTTCATGGTGGCTATCATGTAAAATATATTATATCCTTAAAAAGGCTAATAAATTGTGCTGTAAGTGTTTTCAGGAACTTCAAGACCGCAGAAAGACACTCACTGATTATTTTTCCTTAAGGTAGAAGTTACCTTTCTGTAGTTACTTAGGGGTGGGGGTAGGGGGGGGTCTCTGCACAACATATGATTCTCTTCTGATTATAGAATGGTCATGTAAGGGGTCCATAACCAAAACTTCTTTCAAAAAAATGTCTTTGACTTGTACATTTGTTTTCAAAATGAATACCAATATTCACCTTTCAAGGAAATTTCGTTTCACCATGTCTCAAACACATAATAAGCCGGTTGTGATCAGATCCCCTGTCATTATCCTCTGTGTTAAACCATGGAAGAACTTTAAGAATCAATTTGAAATTATGTTTTTGTTTTGTTTTTTTAGAAAACAAATTGTGTTTTATTGTATTATTGCAGCAATATTTTTTATTGTTTTATCTCTTTCAAGCTGGCTGCTCTGACAGCAATGTCATTTCAATAGTTTTGATCAGTTATTAGCAAAGATGCAGCATGGTTACAAGGGGCTGTAGACAGAGTAATGGACCAGAGTCCCACAGTCACAGTAATATCCCAATATTTTGTTGTCTGTCCCCACATACCATAAATCACTGCTCAGACATATAAGTGTGGAATTTAGTTTCTTTGTTACTTTTATTATGATCAGAGATTTGGATGTAATTTAAAACTTATTTGAAATTTTACAGCAAAAATTTTGACAGCCACTTGTTAAACAAAACAAAACACTCTCACATTGAAAACAGACTTATGAGCATCAGTAAACATCTCTTCCTTTGAAACTTACAATTATTGAAAATGCATCTAGCAGACCACTAAACTATAAGAAATGTGCAGAGGTTCAGTCAAGTAAGGTATACTAAAGCAATAGTTCCATTTTCTAAAGCCTTGGGAAATCCCACTGGACACAAGTGTGTCTTTCCAGGCACACCTGAGGAGCACTGTCACATGAAGTGACATGGACAGTGTCACTCAATAGACAAGCAAATGCAGTAGGAAGCAGCTCATTGCCGTACTCATCCGCAGTAAGATCCAAACACACTGTCGCAACTCAATGTAATGCATTTCACACCATGGTGCCTGGAAAAAAAACTAAATTAAAAATGTTTTTATAGTTAAAATATTATCATTAAACTTGTAGAATTTATGCAGTCTAGTTTCTTCTCAGCCAAATAATAAACACACTGACAACAGTCAACAAAACAAGGAAAGCAAGAATCATACCAAAAGAATATGGTTCATATGATGATGTTCCTGTTTACTAGAAAAAATATCCTTCCTTTACAACATAATTACTTTGAGATGCAGGAACCATTTATTCACACACACACGCGCAGTAATCATTTGCAGCCCATTGTATGACTGCATGCACTTCAGTTGTTTGCCTGTAATCAAATAAATGAACAAATAAATACATGATCTAGAAATATATTTCAGCTACCTTTTGGGAGCACTGTACAGTACAGCCCACTGAAACTTTTCTCTGCCTTCTTAACTTTTTAGGTCAGGAATCAGAGACAAACACCCAAAACCAGGAACAGATTTTAAACATGTCACTTCAAAACTTAGAAAGTTGCTATAAAAAAAAAAAAAAACTTTGAATTAGCAGTCATTTTCCAAAGGCTGCAAAGTCCAAAACTCACATGCCTGCCATTATTTAGTGACTGCAGTCCAAAACATTTTGGTAGAAAGCCATAAAATATTAAAAGGCATACACAAAAATACCTCAACTTTTTTCTGAAGAATTCAACACAAATCCAAAAATAATGGGAGATCAAAGGCCCAAAAAAGGACACATTGTAAATATTTTACCTATTTGTAAAATGGGTAAACTAAAGAATCCCTTTTCCAGAGTAACCCACAAGCACTGTGTGTTTAAGTGACTTACTTAAAGTCACACAGTATGTAAATCTTGGTGTAAATATTCAAAATTTGAACACTCGACTTTAGGAAGTAGTTTGAAAATCATTCAGTGCCTTGAGTGACAGAAATTTTAAATTCACTCTAAATGGTAATGCAGCAACAGGTGTGTTAAATAGCCATGGGCTAGATTCAATAGCGCTTATATGTTTTGCTAAAACCTTGTGTGTGTCGTGCCACAATGCTCACATGGTAGCATGCTACACCATGTAGAGCCACACAAACATGATAAACATCATGGCATACTAATTACTTCATAAGCAGCTGAACTGTATGTTAATCAACCAATCCAAGATGGAGGAGCTATTCAACAAGTTATAAAGAAATTATGTAGACTCACTGCAGGTTTTGCCTGCAAATTTCATAACCTATTGATATACAGCCATGGAAACTACATCTATATGAAAACAATTAGAAGTTGCTATTGCTCTTATACATGTATATGTACAACAGGCCCAAGTCTATGCTGCTGCTAACAGACCTCAGCCAAGAAGGAGACAGGTGTTTAGACCTTGTTTAACTTTTCATAGTCTGCATGAGGTGGAAATTGTAAAGATCTACATGGTGTTTAGAGACACACTACAGGAACTCTGCAATCTCTGTTGTCTTCAACTAAGAGCAAGGGGAAAAGGGCAAACCAAGAGTAACCATTACCTGTAGAGACTAAGGTATGTGTCAGACTTAGAATATTAGCTACAGGAACCTTCCAGAGACCAACAGGGGATATGCTGGGGTGTCACAAGCATCAGCATCCAGGATCCTACATCAGTTCCTGAATGATATGTTATAACACAGTGGTGACTGCATACATTTTCTCTGTACAGCTGAGAACAGAGCTACAACTATGCATGATTTTCATCCTGTAGCATACAGCCATGAAGTCTTAAGTGTCATACACTGCATGCAGATTGAAGTCAAACCACCAGACAGGAAGAGCGAAAGGTGTACATAAATAGAAAGGACTTTTATTCCATTAACTGCCAGGTCATGTGTAATGCTAAGGCAGGCATTCTGAATGCATGTGCTGGCAACCCAGGCAGTTATCATAACTCCCATATCTGGAAAATCTCTCAACAATATCAGAGGTTTTCTAGAGAGGATATCCCACAGGGTCATTTACTAGGGATGCAGGTTATGTACTCCAGCCGAGGCTGATGACACCCATCAGCAATGCACACCCACCCACTGATAAACACTATAATGAGGCATACACTCAAACAAGAAATATCACAGAGCATGTGTTTGGGCTGCTGAAGTCATAGTTCCAGTGCCTAGATATGTAAGGGGGAGCCCTGCAGTACAATCCCCATACTTGTGCTGAAAATTTCACTGTCTGTGCCATCCTTCACAATATTATTCTGAAAAAAACAGCTTCAGCAGGAATGCAAACTGGAAGGGAAACACATCCCACCACCACCGGCAAGGTCACCACAGCCACACACAGGTGAGGAGTCAGAGGGAGGACCACCAGCTGATGTAGGTGTCAGTAGACATAGGAGTACACAATATGCTCTTGCCCCGACCAAGAGGCAATGGACAGCATGCATGCTCACCACCTTGGGGTAAAACCTTCACTCTTTACACATACATACAGTAACATTCATGCTAGACAATGCTCACCACCTTTACTTACCCATGTAATGGCTGTGTACTGCTAGCAACACACAGAGTCAGCCCTCAATTAAAACTGTTCTATCTGTTGGACTATCAAGGTAAGTGTTGGAATAGGAAAATAAATGGCTGAGAACACAATGACTGGCATATCCCTGCATAGTGCTTCCTGCAAATGTAATTAAGAGAAAGGTGGATGACTTTTACAGCAATGACATCAGTTATGTGACAGCAATGACTTATGTCACTAGATGTGTTCTCTATCAACTAATAGGCCTCATGCATCAACAATTTCCAAAAGAGCATCACAAACACATATATATAATAAGCAGTCAGCTACCAATGCACCCTGGCCATCAGACAATAAACTTATGTTCTTAATAAAAGAAACATCAAATCTAGATATTTGCATTTTTTTCCAAAACAGTACCTAGTACCCTGACTGTGCCTTTGTTTGGTCACCATCATCATCATAGTCTGCAGATACTCTGAAATCAGGTGGCAAGAGTCCTACACTTCTGCTGTCAGGATCAAACAAACACAGGAATGAAATTAATACCTACACTAAAATTTAATATATGATAACAAAGTAACACTGGTGCCACCATCACAGATGGTACAGCAATACACACACTCATGACACACACCTCACACATACGAATACATTTATATATCTAAAAAAGGGTCATCAGTAATCAAATAAATATTTGCCTTACCATGTGCAGATGAATCCACACATGTTAGGGAGGATGGTCTTGAAGAATTGAAGTAAGGTAAGGATGCAGTCTTCTGTGCAGTAACTGAGACCTGGTTCAAGGCTCTAGAAAGCACCCCTGGCAATACCAGGCTAAAACTCTTACCCCACTTTTCAGCCACCAAACTAGGACCGAAGCACTAAAGGTGGAGGAGTGTCCATATTCACCAAGGATATTCACACCTCCAGACTAGTTGCCCAACACAATGCATCTGAAATTCTACAGGTGCAACTAATACTAGGTAAGACTGCAATCCAAACTGTAGCTTGCTACAGATCCTCCACCATACCCCAAGCTTCTCACTATACCTTTCTAAACATATGAGATGATATTAAGATACAACCAAACACCCTAATACTGGGTGATTTCAACTACCCTGCCATTAATTGGGAAAATTACACGGGTATCAACACCTTTGCCCAACGGTTCTTGGAATTCATAAATTCCAACGCCCTGGACCAACTAATTCATAGTCCCACCAGGGGCTCAAATATCATAGACCTGGTCATTACCAACATGGAAAATTAATGCTCCACACCAGTGGTCACCCCCTCGTTGGTCAGGTCTGACCATAAGCTAATCACCCTTGACGTCCACATCCCTCCCTCACCCCCCCCAATAGGGAAACCTCCATAAAAAAACTGCTCCAAAGCCAACTTCATGCTACTCAAGTCAGAAGTGACAAACTTCATGACACCCATGCAGACGGAAACTGGAAGTTCGATCAATGAATCCTGCACTAAGGCACTGTACGAACACATCCACTCATGCATGAATCATGCATTCCAAACAGAGCCAAGATGGTCTCGTCCAAAAAAAAGGAACCCAAGCTGGTGGTCCCCTGCCATAAACAAACTATACAACAGAAGGAAGAAACTGTTGCAGAAAAGAGGAAAATCCCAGTATGCAAAAAAATTCCATTACCAGTCTCAGTAAGAAGCTGAGATCTCTTATAAAATCCTCCGAAGCTAGTTACAAAAATAAAATTGCCAAAGATTCCGAGGACAACCAGAACGCATTCTATAGCTATGTCAAGAATCTAAATGGCAATGCTCAGATCTGCTCTGAGCTACAGCAGAATAACATTAAATATAGTGATCCCAATGATATTGCCAATATTCTGACAGATCAACTCAGACCAGATGACATCCCTGGCTGTGTACTACATGAACTAAAAAATGAACTGGCACCTCATCTAAGTGTCATGTTCAGTCATTGCCTCACCTCAGGCTTCATGCCCAATGAGTGGCGCACAGCTACAGTTATCCCTCTCCACAAGGGGGGATCCACCTTGGATCCCGTGAACTATTATCCCATCAGTCTGACGAGCCTGATCTGCAAAGCCATGGAATGCATTATCATGGAACTTATAAACAAAGACATTGGCAACCTTCAAACACTGGACCCCACCCAGTTTGGTTGCGTAAAGTGCTGATCTTGTCACCTCAACCTGATTGACTTCTTCGAATCAGTCTACAGAGCCATGGACGAGGGTAAGGTGGTCCACACAGCCTATCTGGATCTTGCCAAGGCATTCAACACCTTCTCCCACTCTGGAATCATAGCTAAACTTACTAAGTCGGGCATTAATCCCTACGTCACTCGATGAGTTGCCAACTGGCTTACTGACAGAACCCCCCATTGTAAAAGTAGCTGACTCAAAATCCAGCTCCAGACAAGTGACAAGCAGAGTACCTCAGGGTTCAGTCTTGGGACCACTCTTGTTTGGCATCTACCTCTCTGAAGTACAGGCCAACACTAAGGGACTCTGGCTAATAAAGTTCGCAGATGACTGCAAACTGGGAGCCATTACTGAATCCCCAAATTATGTGGATATTCTACAAAAGGGCCTTACAGAAACAGATGCTTGGTGCAAGAGCCATGGGCTCAAACTCAATGCCAAGAAATGTATAGTTATCACCTTTGGGAAAAGCCATGTACCCATGAATTACAACATAAGTGGCAGTACACTAAACAACAAAAGTGTGATAAGGGACTTAGGGACACAGGTGGACAGTGGTCTCACTCTCGATAACTACATAGCCACAACAGTCAGGAAATCCTTCTATATGGCACAACTCATCACTAAGGGCTTTTCATCCAGAAAAAAGGAGGTCATTGTCCCACTGTACTCATCCTTCATTAGACCCATTATAGAGTACAACACCCCATTTGGTATGTACCTCACAAGACATCTGCAACAACTGGAAAACCCACAGAAATACTTCAGTAAAGGAATCTCAGGCCTAAAGCAGATGCCCTATGCTGACCATCTAAAAAATCTGCAGCAATACTCTGTCACATATCGCCTACTCAGAAGTGATCTCTGCTTAACATACAAGACCATCTCAAACCCAGTGCTGTTGGACATGCTACACTTAAAGAAATCCCAATCCCTCAGAGCTACACACTCCAGGGATCTAAATCTGGTCATCACAATGAACAAAACATGCTGGAGGGATAGGTCCCTGACCCAGACACTCCCCATGCTCTGGAATAGACTGCCCATACATGTCAAGCTGAGCACCTCTTTGGCCCTCTTCAAAAGGAACCTTGATGATTGGATGGGAGATAGGAAATTCACCCCAGGGATCACGTCAGTCACTCTGCTAGACAGGGGACCAGGGAAGTAAATATTCTAGGAAGAAATAGCCAGGCAATTGATATGGCTAGGCTTGTATAGGCCCTAGGGCTGATAGCCTAGTACCAACCTATGAACCTATGAACAACTGCAATAATACAGGAGACAGTGAATACATACTTCTTGCCTATATGTCCATTGATAATACATTTAACTGAAACTTGGCTGACATGTCCACCCAAAGACCATATGTAGCAAGCAAAAATGTGTCATTAACTTTATCAATTTATGTCTTGGTTCATAAAAAAATAAATAAATAAATAAACACATGAACTATTACTTAAAATATTTACTATACAAGCAAATCTTACAAACTGACATATGTAAGCCTACCTGGAAGCTCCTCCTGGGACATATGTGACCTCCCAGGAACATCAGCACCAACATTAACCACATGTTTTTGTGCAGTTTCCATTAAGCTCTCTGGATCTCTGACAGTGGAAAGGAACTCTTCATTTACTGTCAATGATGGATCTCTAGTAGCTGCCTCCCCTTAGCCTGCTGTTCACAGGCAACTGCAGCTGTTGCTTTCCAGGCTGATGAAATCATATCTGTGGACCCATGATGCACCTGATCATAAGTCCTGGTGCACCCCCATGGCATTTACACTATTGATTATCTGGTTCCAAATTTGCATTCTGTAAGCCATATGCCCACATCATCTCTCAAGCAGAAAGGTGCAATGGCACCTGAATGTCTGTACTATGATGTAATTTTCTCAATCATTGAAGGGAGTTTTACATGGATTTGTACATTTTGATGCCATAATCCTAGGTGACACAAAACACAGGAGGATGCAACACATAAATATCACATAATGAAACTCCTGTTTATGTACATACATTATATTTCAAACATTAACCACTGGAGATATACAGTTCAATTATTAAATTTTAAGGTTATGTGGCTGTACCATATCACACTCACACACAAACCAATGTTTAATCCATAACAAGGAATACCAATGGACACCATAGAAAGAACATGATGACTACACAATTTCAAGAGCAAATCCCTTGAAACACAACTTTTGTGGTGGCAACACAAAAAAGGTACTTGGCTCCCCCACCTCCAAAACAACAGGTAAAGAACAGTTTGTACAAACCAAGGAATACCACATAATTACATTTTATAAATTCTTTCAACATAATTCTGACAAAATATGTGTATACAGAAAAGTAAATTTTATATGATTGCCAGTCACCTCTCAATGTGCCCAGCACTCCCCTGGAAGCATCTATGGGTCATCTTAGAAGCCTAGCACCCCTGTGTCATTGACAATAAAGCACATTACATTTCTCTGAAATAACATAAAAAGTGGAAGACAACCAACTGTAGCAATAAAACTTGTGATGAAAGTTAATAAGGGCTGTCTATCTAAGAAGGTAAAATGCCTGACAAACATGCCTATACCAACAGTGAACTATAAGAATTGCATACAGATAAAGTTCTATTTTCTAATGCAAATATATATAGATATAAATGTTTTTTTTCTTTATAACATGTTAACCAATCTAGCATGTATTTGAAAAATACATTTATACCTTAGCAATATCAGAAGCCTTCTGTGCAGAATAAATCAAAATGAATAGCAATCTTCTGTGTTCTCCATGTACACAGCTCTCCTCACTGTCAAGTTCCCTACCTACATGGTTACTTTTTTATAGTGTAGATTCCAGCCTCTGAGCACAGTGAAGATGCAAATGAGGTGTGAACTCATTAGAATTGCTGAATTACAAACATCTATCAGGTGTAAACATAGTGTAGGGACTACCTGGGTGTTAGTTGCTAATGGATTGCAACTGTGAATGATTAGTGAGAGGGAGAAGGAAGACACACAGCAGTTCAGACTACCTTACCTGCATTGGGTGTGTCACCCAGGATACACTTATAAAGTGAAGAAGTAACTGTAGCAAGGTTTTAAATGGAAGTGGGTAGCACATGTTTCTCATTTAGTTCACTAATAGCTAACCTATATTCCATTTGTTGAAAACAGTATTTTGCTGACATGTAATTTTATCATACATTTTAATGATGATACAAAATGCCTTATAGACTGTGTGTTTGAAAGTAAAGAACAGATAATAGAAGAATGGATACAATACAAAGAGATCACAGAGCTGCATTGGTGCAAACAATATTAACGAATGGGTGTGTAATCACTCATTGTACTAGACAAGTAAGCTACACATGTACAAACAACTGAGAATGTACAGATGTGCATGTCTTGTTAATACTGTGGAGAAAATGGAACTTGCTTATATGCACCGTGATTTGCATTACTGCTATAAAGTTGTTTCTCTGGCAAAGAGAGATAAGACCCCCCAGTGTGTTTTGTAGTTTCATTAATCTGCTATTTCAGATCCACACTTGTGTAAAAATCTGTAAGGTGTGTTAAAAAGTATTTTATAATGTTGTTCATATTTCTTGTATATATAGACAGATGAATAGATAGACAAATTAATATTTGCACAATGTGTAAATTAGTGTAAAAATGGTGAAATAGCAAAATAAATTAAAATTAATGGGAGTTGATTCTGTGATAAAGACAGCATAAATTAAATGTCTGAATCAAGTGCGTGCATGTAGTACAGCTATTAAACATGATGAAGACCCCCTAGTGTGTTTTGTAGTTTTATTAATCTGATATTTTAAATCCACACTTGTGTAAAAATCTGTAAGGTGTGTTAAAAAGTATTTTATATTGTTGTTCATATGTTTATATATAGATAGATGGATATATAGACAAATTAATATTTGCACAATGTGTGGATTAGTGTAAATATGATGAAATAGCAAAATAAATTAAAATTGATGGAAGTTGCTTCTATGATAAAGACAGCATAAATTAAATGTCTGAATCAAGTGTGTGTGTGTGTGTGTGTGTGTGTGTGTGTGTGTGTGTGTGTGTGTGTGTGTGTAGTACACCTATTAAACATGATGAATCACACAGCACAGAGTATATGTTAATCAAGGTTAAAGTTCCACATTTATTTTTAGTAAAGAAAACTAATAAACACTTTTTTTACAATAATAATAACTTTGCTAATCTCAGTTGCATGTTGTGCACCTCTGAGCAAACATGGGGTAATGGCCCAGACAACAAGATTGTTAATTTCATAAAAGATGCATTTTTACGTGTTTTGCCTTTCGTTGTGCAAACATGCTAAGAAGCATTGCGTGACAGTCAGCAAGCTTCCACAACACCTGCAGGTCCAGGACACTTGCAGACAACAAGCAGACATTGTCAGTTTCAAAATGGATTCATTGTAACATGTGTGGACTTCCTCCATGCAAACACACTAAGCTGCTCTGGGTGGAGGTCAGCACACATACATGGTAATGAATGTGAACATATACAGCTGCTGCCTACTTCTTCCTATGGTAGTAGGAGTAAATTAAGGGCTACAATAAAACTAAGCCAGAGTTCTTTTCCAGCAAACTCAAAAGTTTTATTAACACAGTTCTACTTTGCTTTATAGAAAAATTCACAATAGAAAAATAATCACACATGCAAATAAAACAGTAGAAAAATAATTACTCCTCCAAATAACTATGTATAGCAGGTACATTGAGCATACACAGGATATCATATATATTAAATGTCTAACTGTGGATATCAGTGCAATTATGGCTCTACAATTGAACATTTATTTTCTGAACTTTCATGTCACACACATACATGTCTAACCACTCAACTCTTTAATGTGTATGTATAACTAATGAGCATGTCTCACAAACAAGTTCTCAGTTGCAATGACAACTGATATAAGTTAATAAAAATATATCAAGTCCTACTACGGAGCTACCACAGTACACATTGCTTTAGGCAGGAGTCTGCAACATATAACGATATTCAATTACAATAACGAAAATACAACTGCAAACAAATAACATAAAATAACTCAGGTTTATTTATAAATATATTGGAGGTAAGTGCTTTCACTTAGGAGCTTCTTCAGACCTTGCAACAATGTTAAAACCACAAATTTTATATATATATATATATATATATATATATATATATATATATATATATATATATATATATATACAGCTAAATAGGCAAACAATTAAAACTAATCAACTAATCAAATATTCTTAAAGAAATATAACCATGGTATACCTATAACCTATAAACATTCATGATAAGTGTGTACAAATAAAAACAGCTAAAATTAACAAACATTTTCATTATTGTAATTGAATATCGTTATATGTTGCAGACTCCTGCCTAAAGCAACGTGTACTGTGGTAGCTCCATAGTAGAACTTGATATATTTTTATTGTTTTTATTTTTACTACGGAACTTTTACTCCAAGGACTGTCGGCTGTTTTTTGTCTGATATAAGTTAATGCCTACAATGCAGGTGAGCCAGGTTTCTAATCTAGCACACTCCAAATTTTATATATGCTTAATTTTAAAAACTAAAGAGCAATGTAAAGATAATTATAAATAACAATACTTATGTGTAGCACTGGAGATCATATGAATTATATGTGTAACTGAGGGTATACTGACAATTATGTTTCTGTACAAAGCACAAAATCACAGCATCAGGCAAAGTTCGGTTCCTGTTCCAATAAAATACACCAGATAAATCAAACAGGCAAACAACCAGCACAGCATAAAACAGGTTACATTTATTCAGTGAACAAAAATAAGTGCCTTCACATAGTACATCCATGCTTCATCAGACATAACAAAAAACATTAACAAACCACTTTTTAAAATCATAGCATCCAATTCTAACTAAAAATCAATTAAACAATTAATTAAACTAGCTAACCATCCAATCCAGAAGCTTGAGTCTGCATAAACCAAAAACACGAATGAAAAATATCTGTTTAAGACAAATGCATAATTAAAACTGTCAAGCAATTGATTTATACATAAATATTATTATAAACAAAATTACCAACTTTTCACAAAATAACTTGAAGAGTTTGAAGCTTAAAATGCTAGTGTGCTGCTCATAAACACACACATCTCACCCAACGCTAATTTTCGCGAGCTTACGCTCACTCAGAAATGTTGCTAAGTAACCAAAACAGCATACATTCTGAACTGAACAGAATGTAATATAAAGCAGATAAAATAAAGTGTAGTATATCCTAACACCACACTTATAAAATATAAATTACAGAATATAACATGAACCAGAAAAACAGAGCAAAATATAAAAAATAATAAAGCCTAGCATACACTGAAGCTACACTTATAAAAAGCAAAACAAACAGAATATATAATAAAGCATAAACAGTAGTTAAATACTTTACTTAGTGTAGTTATAATGTACTGTACCTCATAAGGAGCCCAGAAAATCACTGTATGGCTCCTATATATATATATATATATATATATATATATATATATATATATATATATATATATATATATATATATATATATATATATATATATATATACATGTCAATTGGAATACGCACATTCCAAGATGTTGCTAAGCAACCAGTGTAGCATATATACTTGACTAAAAATATGAAAAAAATAATATGTATTAGCAAAAATATGAATTATAAATTAATAAAACATAACCTATCCTAAAAACAAATACATACATAGTAAACTGAAAACAATCTATCTACAACTAAAGATATATATAAAAAACAAATGTAAAACTTGATAAATGAATAAAATACATATATCTTGTAACTTAACCTACCATGTTTAAGGTGAAAATACCCATATATAAAAAAATTAACAGTAAGACTTCAACTTCCTATCTCTTAAAAATGGTTTAAGAGAAATAGCTTCATTAAGACCCTGTAATTTATCAGTCTATAATAAAACTATCCATCTCTGTTCAGCCTTCCCTAGTGTAATCCTAGTGTCACCTAACCTAGCATTAGGGGAGAGAACATAAAGACAATTCGTCAGCTATCTCCCATGGTTTTTTACCATTCCCCATGAAATATCGAGTACAGAATCTGGACAGATCCAACAGCAGGGGAAGAAGAAAAAGAAAATATTCAGAAGAGAATCCAGAGATAAGGAGAAGACCGAGGAATTAAACTACCTTATATTTAATCTATCTAATCGCTCATTGGATGAACATGAGGTTAGCCTCTTAAACAGAGGTTTGTCTTTTATTCCATCTCAGGCTAGCAGCCCGACTGAACTTCTGATTGACTTGCGAATGTTTGCTAGAAATGTTTCCCTTAAACTGTTGTTTAAGGACAAAATTTCAACTATTCATGTTAATAATGAGTTTAATCTCAAGAAAAGAAGTACTTTTATACCTGATATGCCAACTAATGTATGTTGTTTCGTCCAAGTTTGTGAAAATGAGTTCTATGATTATTTTTCTAAGCCTAAAAAAGCTAATGGTAAATGTCATATATACCATAATGTGAATTCTTATGAACAAATAGCACTTAGTAACCTATCCAAGGATAAGAATCTAATCATGAAACCAGCAGATAAGGGTGGGGGACTTGTTTTGATGGATGTATCCTTCTATAACCATTTGATGTTGGATATGTTGAGTGATACACAGAAATATGTTACCATCAATGACTTAGAGTTGGATAGACTTATATATGTTGTACATGATACCCTATATGACTTATTAATGTGCAGACAGTTAAGCAAACAATTATATGAATACTGTCTAATAGAATGTCCCCTAATTCCACTCATAAAGGGACTGCCTAAAATGCACAAGAATCAGTTTCCACCACCCCTTCGACCCATAGTAGCGGGCAATAAATGGCTAACTGAAAATATTTCTATCTATTTAGAGTCTAAGCTAGGACCTATAGTAAAAAGCATACCAAGTATACTTAGAGATACACAACAGCTATTGAAAGATTTAATCTCTATACAACAAGAAACAGATAGATCATCGTCCTTGATTTTAGTTACAATGGACGTGAATAATTTATTCACTGTTATACCGAATGACTATGGCATAGAGGCAATACGAGAGGTGATGTGTAGGGATGCTACCTTTGATAAAGATACACAGTTGTTAATCAGCACTGTATTGGATCTTGTGCTTAATAATAATGTCTTTTCCTTTAATAATCAGTTATTTAAGCAGGTCTGGGTGGTTGCGATGGGCCCCCCCTGTGCAAATTCTTATGCCAACCTGGTTATGTATAACTGGGAACATCAACACATCTTTAATAGTACTTTTTTCAACAATATCATACTTTACAGACGTTTTGTTGATGATATCCTTATTTTATGGAGAGGTGACATAGATTCCCTGCATGAACTACAAAGTTTCCTAGAATCAACTACGGACTTTTTAAAGTTCACTTTGGAATATTCAAAAACCAGGGTTAATTTTCTCGATATTACTATATCAATTAATAACGACACCACTTTAGATACTACCATTTATAGAAAGAAATGCTGGAAGAATGCTATTTTACATTTTAACAGCATGCATCCCAGACATATTTTCTATAACATCATCAATAATCAGTTTATGAGAAAATACAGACTCTGTAGCAACCAGGCAACAAGAGATCTAGAATTAATAAATATGAGAGATTTATTCTTAGAGAGAGGGTATCCCCTTGACCTGATAGAAGAAATTGATAGTAGCTCAAGACTAACAAATTATATAGGTCACAATCAAGACAAGCAATATGTCCATGGGAAATTACCTAATGAGAAACATAAAGCAGATATTGGCTCCAACAAACGAAGGTTTACACCTGGCCACTATGGGGCCAGGTCTAGTACTCCATTTGTAACTAGATATACCAATGACAATTATAACATCACAAGTATCATAAAGAAGAACTGGAATATACTTATAGCCAATCAAGATATTAAGAAGTTGGTAGGTGACATCCCTCATTTTTGTTATAGAAACAGTCAGAATCTAAAAAGAATTCTATGTAATGAAAAATTAAGTACAAGAATGAATGATGACAGAATGTCCTATATAGGGACAGTACCATGCAAGCAGTGCAACATGTGCAAATACATTTTAACAGATGATCATTTTTATGTACCAGCAATTAATCAAGATTACTATTTTAAAATACAAGCTACTTGTGACATTGTTAATGTTATATATTTAGTGACATGTACTAAATGTGAGGCATATTATGTAGGCTTAACTACAAGGAGATTAAAGAATCAAATATATAATCACATTTATGAAATCAGGAAGTCTATACTAACAAATGCATTGGCTAAACATATAAGTGTTTATCACAATCACAGTTTTTATTTCCGATTTATAGATATAGCTAAACATGTTAAGATAGGAGGGAACAATATGAACCATCTAGAGAATATTGAATTGGAATGGATATTGCAGCTAAGAGCCCATATACCCCCTGGACTTAACAGTACTGTTAGTTTAAAACCTGTTTTAGCATCTAGATGAACTGTATATCAAGAGTTCTTAGTGATAATTATATTTCATTAATACTACATTCCTGATTATTTTTTTATATATTTATTATGTTAATTATATACCTCCACTCATCACTATATGTTCATGTATTTTTATTTTTATTTTTATTTTATTTTCATTTTTATTCTTATTTCATATCATTTAACCTGCACATTTTGGACATATTTTTTATTATTTTCAATATAATATACTATACAAATTACTAAATAAACTTATGAATGTTATACACATTACAATTATAAAATAGATATAGTTGATATACATATGCTCAAATATCACACATATATTTCCACAGAAGTCTTATATATATTTCTACACGTGTTTTATTTTATTTTATTACTTTTTATTACTTGATATTAAATATTTAAATATTTGAACAATATTATTTATTTGATTCTTATATATAATATATTATATTTTTTGTTTGTTATTTGAATTTGAGACATAAACAAACAAGTTATAAATACAAGTCTAAATGTCGCCATTAACATTTTGGGTTATCTAAAATGTATTGAATGTTTCTTTAAATGAAGAGATTTAACTAACTAATTCATTTGGTTTATAATTAATAAAAAGAGTGGGAAATTAGGCAATTAACTGCTGCTATATAAGTGCTAAGCATTTACTAATGGATTGTAACCGGATGAAGCATACTGGATAGTATGCGAAAGCGCTTGTTATTTCATTAATAAAGAATTTTTATTTGACTACATCCTGGGAATATACATATATGTATATATATATATATATATATATATATATATATATATATATATATATATATATATATATATATATATACAGCTAAATAGGCAAACAATTAAAACTAATCAACTAATCAAATATTCTTAAAGAAATATAACCATGGTATACCTATAACCTATAAACATTCATGATAAGTGTGTACAAATAAAAACAGCTAAAATTAACAAACATTTTCATTATTGTAATTGAATATCGTTATATGTTGCAGACTCCTGCCTAAAGCAACGTGTACTGTGGTAGCTCCGTAGTAGAACTTGATATATTTTTATTGTTTTTATGTTTACTACGGAACTTTTACTCCAAGGACTGTCGGCTGTTTTTTGTCTGATATAAGTTAATGCCTACAATGCAGGTGAGCCAGGTTTCTAATCTAGCACACTCCAAATTTTATATATGCTTAATTTTAAAAACTAAAGAGCAATGTAAAGATAATTATAAATAACAATACTTATGTGTAGCACTGGAGATCATATGAATTATATGTGTGACTGAGTGTATACTGATAATTATGTTTCTGTACAAAGCACAAAATCACAGCATCAGGCAAAGTTCGATCCTGTTCCAATAAAATACACCAGATAAATCAAACAGGCAAACAACCAGCACAGCATAAAACAGGTTACATTTATTCAGTGAACAAAAATAAGTGCCTTCACATAGTACATCCATGCTTCATCAGACATAACAAAAAACATTAACAAACCACGTTTTAAAATCATAGCATCCAATTCTAACTAAAAATCAATTAAACAATTAATTAAACTAGCTAACCATCCCATCCAGAAGCTTGAGTCTGCATAAACCAAAAACACGAATGACAAATATCTGTTTAAGACAAATGCATAATTAAAACTGTCAAGCAATTGATTTATACATAAATATTATTATAAACAAAATTACCAACTTTTCACAAAATAACTTGAAGAGTTTGAAACTTAAAATGCTAGTGTGCTGCTCATAAACACACACATCTCATCCAACGCTAATTTTCGTGAGCTTACGCTCACTCAGAAATGTTGCTAAGTAACCAAAACAGCATACATTCTGAACTGAACAGAATGTAATATAAAGCAGATAAAATAAAGTGTAGTATATCATAACACCACACTTATAAAATATAAATTACAGAATATAACATGAACCAGAAAAACAGAGCAAAATATAAAAAAATAATAAAGCCTAGCATACACTGAAGCTACACTTATAAAAAACAAAACAAACAGAATATATAATAAAGCATAAACAGTAGTTAATTACTTTACTTAGTGTAGTTATAATGTACTGTACCTCATAAGGAACCCAGAAAATCACTGTATGGCTCCTATATATATATATATACACGTCATTGAAAACATTAAATCTCATTGGAATACGCACATTCCAAGATGTTGCTAAGCAACCAGTGTAGCATATATACTTGACTAAAAATATGAAAAAAACAATATGTATTAGCAAAAATATGAATTATAAATTAATAAAACATAACCTATCCTAAAAACAAATACATACATAGTAAACTGAAAACAATCTATCTACAACTAAAGATATATATATAAAACAAATGTAAAACTGATAAATGAATCAAATACATATATCTTGTAACTTAACCTACCATGTTTAAGGTGAAAATACCCATATATAAAAAAATTAACAGTAAGACTTCAACTTCCTATCTCTTAAAAATGGTTTAAGAGAAATAGCTTCATTAAGACCCTGTAATTTATCAGTCTATAATAAAACTATTCATCTCTGTTCAGCCTTCCCTAGTGTAATCCTAGTGTTACCTAACCTAGCATTAGGGGAGAGAACGTGAAGGGTCAAAAAAGAAAAGCTATGTTCATACTCCTCTTCTAAAATATGTCTCACTACAGCACTTCTATCATCTCCATTACTACAATAATAAAGGTGCTCCCTAATTCTATCCCTAAAAGCCCTGGTGGTCATGCCAATATAAAATTTAGTGCATTTATTACACTTTGCTAAATATACAACATAACATGTAGAACAATCAGCATAATGTTGAAAACATATCTCTTACCAGTGGTAAGATGTATAAACACATTATTATTGGCAATATATTTAGAGTAATTGCAATGTCTACAGCCATAACTGCCCTCTCTGACTGATTGTATTTTATTATTTAAAAAAACTGATTTATGACAGAGTCATCTTTTCAGAGATTTCATATTCCTGAAGGTAATTCTAGGATAAGATCCTACTGCATTTCTAATGCTGTCATCAACCATTAATATATGCCAAATTTTACTTATAGCATCCATTATATATTTATTATCTGAAGTAAGTGGAATGCATAACCTGCAAACTTTACCGTCTCATGTATTCGATCTAGCAGAATTCATATTGTATCCGTTAGAAAAAACAGTTTACCCCTATTTCTTTTTTCCATATTCAAAACCTTGAGCTGGACATCACACTCTGTTCTTGTATATCCTCTATCCAAAAACTCTTCTCTCAACAACTGTACCTGTTCAACTAATATGGCATCATTACTTGTTAACCTAGATAGGCATAAAGCATGTCCCTTTAATACATTTCTAAAAACATAGTTGGGGGTGCATACTCAACCTCATTAAAAAATATTTTTCTTACAAGCTTTTCTAAATATTTAGGTTTCCAATGTGGTGCCTGCTCATTGCAATCTAACATCCAAAAAATCAATAACATCTCCTGACATATGAGATGCGATGTAAGTTTTAAAAAGAAGTACTATCACTAAGAAATTCAATAAATTGTTGAAGTTCTCCCACTGAGCCCCACCATACAAGAAATATGTCATCCATGAATCTTTTATAATATATTAAGTGTCTCTTATAAATATCATTAGTTAATAATACTGTATTTCCCTAATGTTCCATGACCATATTGGCATATGAGTTGGCACATGGGATCCCTATGGCCACTCCAGCAAATTGAATATAATACTTTGATCCAAATGTAAAAACATTGTTAACTAATTCCGTCAAAATACATAATGTCTACACAAACCCATTGTTAAAGTCACCGTTGCCTAATAAAAACTCTTTCATAAACTGAATGCCAATATCATTAGGAATACAACTAAATAATGAACAGACATCTAGAGTAACAAATATGTCGTTCTCAAGAGTCTCAAATAAAGTGACTAAAAATGTTTCATATCTGTAAAAATTGTGGATGACTTCAACAATAAGGGTTATAAATTTTTTTTTAGATAAATGGAAATGGGCTCAGTGAGCCAACCTTGTCCAGCCACAATAGGTCTATGGGATGGGCTCATTAAAGACTTATGAATCTTAGATAGACTTTAATCAAAGGAGCCAATGTTTTTTCTACCATAAAGAACTCATATAATTAATTAGTAATATATCTACAGGAAAAACTGTCAAACAATTAATTGTGGATATTTCTAATGATATCCTGTACATTCATCAAACAAATATATTTATATGCATTTGCACCAGATAACATTTCAAGCATCTTGTTCACATAATCAATCCAATTCAACACAACAGCTCCACCCTTGCCAGCAGGACAAATGGTGATGTCATTTTCCTAAAGCTCTTTTAATGCTCTAAATTCACTGGATGAAAGGTTATAAAAGCCTTTCCAATTAGGCATATCAGTATCATTATACAATTTAAATAAATCATGAACAGAGGTATATAAAAGGCTTCTTACCTGGGGATGAAAATTAGGGCAATACATACTCAGCTTCCTTAGGGAATAATGCTGTGTACTAGATCCAGAAAATATAGCATCTAACATAATATCTCTGCAAAATAGTTCCAAATCCACTACTATGTCACTAAAATTACTAAAAGCAACAGGTACAAATGAAAGTCCTTTCCATAGAACAGTTAAATATTCTTCTTTCAAAGCAGCATCAGATAAATTATAAATCAAGTCTCTTTTGTCAGCTTCCAATAATTCTTCACGGCTGGAGTGACCACTTGTCCACTGGTGTGATTTCATTGCTTCCTCCCCTGACTGGGAGATCTCTGCCTCGCTCTTCTGCCTCATGTAGAAATTGATTGCTTGACAGTTTTAATTCTGCATTTATCTTAAACAGATATTTGTCATTTCTGTTTTTGGTTTATGAACACTCGAGCTTCCGGATGGGATGGTTAGCTAGTTTAATTAATTATTTAATTTATTTTTAGTTAAGATTGGATGCTGTGATTTTAAAATGTGGTTAGTTAATGGTCTTTGTTATGTCTGATGAAGTGTGGATGTACTATGCAAAAGACTTTATTTTTTGTTCACTGAATAAATGTATCGTATTTTATGCTGTGTTGATCATTTGCCTGTTTGATTTATCTGGTGAATTATGTTTCTGTACTTAAAAGTGTCTTTTCTACCCTGGGGTGGACTTCATAATTCAACTAATGTATAAAACAGGACCTTGTCAGATCACATGCATGCATAGTTAACCACTCACTCTTTCATGTGTCCATATAATTAATGACCATGTCTAAAAAGCACTTCTTGTGTTTCAAGGATAAAAAAATCAACTACATTGAAGAATATGTTTTTTCTATTTTACGGAGATTTGAATCCCATATTGTATGTATTATTTCCATCAGTGTATAAAGCCACACAAAAGATGTGTCAGGTCAAAAAATTTATACACCCCATACATGTGTGTAAAGTTAAATCAGCTAACAGGTACAGCAGCAACTAACCCATAAACTAATGACAAATGTCACATTACCCTTCCTGTTTCATAAACCTCATTCCTCTCTGTTTGGTACTGTTGCTCTCCTCTTAACATTGTGAAAAAGTGGTTGACATCATTATTTGAGTTTGTGTACTAGCTTTAAATGCAATAAGACTAATTGGTGGGAAAACACTTTAACTTTTGGTGTTTGACCTGTATGACATGGCAGGAGTAAGAAAGGAAGGTGCCCAATTTAGGGCTCAAAGATGGGGTGTAGAGGAGTCCAGAATATTAATTAGACTCCTTGTAAAGTGCTAAACTCACAAAAAACAAAACCAACTACTTAAATCAACAAAAAAGGCAAAGAAACAGAAAACAATCGACACTTTAATGACAAATGAAGTAAGAACTTTCATTAGGTATGTTACCAAACCTCTTCAGACAAAGTTCAAACGTACAGTGGACCATTAAATACGTTGCCTAAACAATCATGTGATGTAAAATAGTCACATGTTACTCTGAAAATAGATCATATGATTCATCAGAAAAGTAGGTCATATGATTCATGAAATAAAGCAGATCATGGCGTAAAACAAAAACATTCACGTAAATGAAAATGTTTTGTTGCTTCCTGATATAAACAACTGCTATAAAAACTGTTACTATAAACACAAAAACTACAGATTGTGCAATATAAGCATATTGTAAGGATTACTTTGAATGATTATAAGTCCTAGCTTGTAATTTTTAAAAAATATAATTAATGTAAAAGTAAACTTATATTTATATTACAGTAACTGATTGTATGTGACATACGGTGGTTCTAATTATCCTTTTCTTGTTTTCAGTCTTAACCCATGCCTTCTCTCTTTTTTTTTTTATATGTGTGGTCACAACATGCGAAAATGTTTTCTAGCACAAAGAAGTAGGCTAACCTATGCAGCTCAGGCTTCCACCCCGTCCAGTGGCTGCAGCACAGATATCCAGCACATCAGGGACCCAACCTGTCAGTACTGCCTCTGCAGTCCCTGCCATAGCTAGGCCTTCAACATCAGGTGGCATTACCCCAGCAGCTGGTGTAGTGGTACCCTCCATGAGTATTGGGTGGGTGAAGATTTTGTCACCCACTAGGAGATACCAGGCACAATGCATAAGGTTGTAGAAAGTAACACTGGTGCAGGTCTCAGTTGGATGGAGAAGATGGTCACCTAAATGCTTGGGAAAGAAAACATCAGTCTCTCCAACAGCAAGCTCAGGAAGAGGACAGTGGTGACAGTTCTGAGGGTGAGGACTAGATTCTCACTGTCCCCATACTTAAGAGGTATGGGTGTCCAATGTTCCCTCCTTATCCCCATTCATGGGGTCCCCCAACTTTTTGGGTGTGTCCTTCACCATTCTTGTCTCTGTCTTGTTTGTCCTGTTTGTCTGCAACAAATAAAAACACAATAAAGGCAGTTGCTTTAAATATTTATTATGTTTATTTAGACTGATGAATGTATAACTATGCAATTACATGTGTGTACTGTTGACATAAATCAAGTACTGTTCATTTTATACAGTACTTCACTGTAGTCATTCCTTCTCACATTTGCAAACATTATCACATGTAATTATTTAGTTACATCCTAAATACCTGTGTTAAAAATTAGAGTGACATGGATTGAAACTCTCTGTCATGTATGTTCAAGATCAGGGTTTACTGCCATTACAACTGGGGCTGCAGAGATGGGGTTGTGCAACAAGTGTTTTTATTATACTTAGTACTGTCCAAAATGCTGACTGCAGTACCTTTTCACTTAGCGTGTTTGTGCAGAAGAGGGCAAACCAATGGCACTATTAGCATTTTCTCAATAAAGCAGAGAACTGTGTTTGCTCAGCACTTAACACTACACAAAAATGGAAAGCAGTACTAATAGTCCTTAATGGCATAACATTTATGACACAACATTTGTGATGTAAACTACATTATGAATGGTATAATATCTGTCAGCTATTTCTACCCTTCTCAAGTTTAAGTAGTAGTCATTAAATGGGAATTGCATAATTGCAAACACTTTGCCATTGATTGCTTTTTGCATGTAGTTTGAGAAGTTGTCTTTTAACGTATACCAGCACTTTGAAAACACAACAGGAAATATAAAATCCACACTTTGCACACCACAACAGGATATGTGATACCATCAGCTATAAAGTGCAGACTGACACTATGAAAAACAGACATATTGTGGCATTTACATTAAGTACTGTGTATCTGTAGATAGTGAGGTAGGGGTTCTAATCTCACTATGTGTGTATTTGTTATGTTGAGTAAATTCACATTCAGGAGACAATTTTAGAACAGCATGTGAAACACTCCTACTACCTTCTTCTTCTCACAAACATACACCGCTGATGTCATCAGCTGTTAGGAGTTGTCTGACACTCTAAAAGTCAGACTTATGCTGTGGTGCTTGCATTAAGTACTGTGTTCTGTAGATAGGTAGGCATTCTAATCTCACTGTGGCTGACTTGTGTGTGTTTGTATACAGTTAATTCACTTTCAAGAAAGCATTTTAGAACAGTATATGAGACACACCTACTGCCATGTTCTTCTGAGAATTGTACAATGATGATATCATCAGTTAAAAAGTGTTATCTGATACTGCAAAAACAGACGTGCTGTAGCCTTCTATTAAGTACTGTGTTTTATAGATAATTAGGTAGGTGTTCTAGTCTCACTACAGTTAAATGGTGTGTTTGTGTTAATTCAAAAATCAATATGTTATCAATTTTAGAATGGCATGTGAGTCCACAGCTATGTCAGACGCTTCTCTGAATATCTTCTTGTAACATACACTGATTATGTCATCCTACATAAAATGTACTCTCACTCTATTTAAGTCAAACTTGTAGTGTGGCAGTAATAGTAAGTACTGTGATCTCCAATTTCTATAACTAGATATTTAGGGGTTATAAACTGACAGCAAGCCACTTGAGTGTGTATCCATTCAAATATTTTTTGAGACAATTTTACATGGTGGTGTGACTCCACAGCCATGTCAAACATTCGTCCCAACACATTCTTCTCAGCATACAATAACGCTATCATACTTCAAAAACTGCAATGTGACAGTGTTATAGTCAGAAATAACTGGTGGTACTACTATTACATTGTATGGAATTCAGCTTCTATACCTTCACTGGCATTAACTCAAATCAGACCTAGGTACTGGTGTGTGTGATTGGTAGTACATTATGGCATTGTATGATCCTTTGAATAATCTTTCATTTCAGTACGACTTAATGGATCCTTTAATGTACCGCCATGCATCCACCATCCCCTTTTTCCCTCTGGTGACATAACATCTTTCCTACAGGAGTGGAGGTTGTCCTCATGTCACAGATGCATACACACATCATAAAGCATAGCCCTTCTGTGAGCATCTGCAAGTCATCTCCAAACCACTGGATGTGTGATTGCTAATTCTGTCATGGTGTGGTGCACATGTCAGGTATGGAGAGAGGCACTATATAATGCAATCAAAAAAATACACCAGATAGCCTTACTATCTTCCATCATATAGATATATTTAGTTTGTTTTAAATATTATAATAATATCGAGGATTTTATGTAATGTTGGCCATTAGCTTAGTAATGACCTAGGCTCTATGAACATTTCACATACCAGTGTTGCTGTCATAAAAATGTTCCTTGTTGAGGTGTGTAGGCCTACAAGAGTATATGACAATCTGTGATGTGTAATGTATTGATGGCCACTACTACCATTTAATTACATGTTCCTTTTATAACAGCTGTAGTTATATGCCTCCTGAAAACTGTTGACATGAGATGATGCTATGTATATTGCTGGCTTATTAAGGCATGTGTTTTTGTAGTGGAGTAGATAAACATTATATGAATTTCTCATTCAACCATCACATTGACACTTGCAGTATGAAAAAGGTGTGCACGTGTCTATCTACCATCATTAAATGCTCTGTGACATACATCATTATAAATTCATACTGATTACATGGGCATGTAAGTCTTCATAGGATCATAAGATCATAGGCTAATGGCCTTATGGCGCTTACAAGCCTGGTCAAAGTCTACCCTTATTTCTACGATCAGCACCTATTACCCCTGTCCAAGAGGGGCACAGGTGGAACACCCCCGGGTGAATTTACAGTGACGCATCCAATCATCCATATTGCATTTGAAGAGGGCCAATGAGGTGCTCTGTTTGACATGAAGTGGGAATCTGTTCCAAAGGTGTGGTAACCAACGAAACAGACAAATCTGACAAATCTGTCCCTCCAGCAGGTGCTATTAATGTCACATACCAGGTTAAGGCCTTTAGAGTGAGCAATCTCTGTACTGTTTGACTTGCAGATATACAGCATTTCCAATAAAGTGGAATCAGAGATTGCCTTATATGCAAGGCAGACATCACCTCTGAGTAGTTTGAAACAGAATAAAGTGACAGTGATTTTAGATAATCCACATAGGACAGATGCTGAAGACATTGCATTTTCCTTGTGAGGAGCCTTTGTGGTCTCTCCAATTGCTGCAGGTGCTTGGAAAGGTACATACCAAAAGGGTAATTGTACCATTTATTGGCCTGATGAGGGAAGAGTACAGAGAGGTTATAATTTCTTTTTTTCTGGAGGCAATGCCCTTACTTATGACATGAGCAATATAGAATGCCCTTCTTACCACTGTGGAGACATGGTGATCAAATGTAAGGTTGTCAACATGGGTGACCAGGTCTCTCAACACTGAGTGCATACTTAGGGTGTTGCTATTGATGTGGTAGTTAGCAGAAACATCGCTGTAACCAAAAGGGATGATAACACATTTTTTCGCACTGAGTTTAAGGCCATGACTTTGGCATCAATCATTTGTTTGTGTAAGACCCTCTTGTAGGATGTTGACATCATTTGGATAGTCTATGACCACTCCCAGTTTGCAGTTATCAGCAAATGAAATCAGCCACATACCTGTAGTTCTTGCTTGTACTTCAGAGAAATAGATTCCAGACATTAGAGGTCCCAGGACTGATCCTTGTGGAACACCACTGGTTACAGGTCTGCTGCTGGAGGTGAATTCTCCTATTTTGACTATATGGATTCTATCAGTGAGGCAGTTAATGACCCATCAAATGATATAAGGCTTGATACCTAGCTGGGTGAGTTTGTCAATGATGCCTGAGCGGGGGATGGTGTCAAAAGCCTTAGCTAAGTCTAGGTAGGTCGTATGCACAGATTCCCCTCATCTAGTACCTTAGTGACTGTCTCAAGGAAGTCCAGCAGTTTTAACAGGCATGGTCTCCCATTGACAAATCCAAACTGAGTAGGTCAAGTGTTTGGAGATTATCTATATCTTTGTTGATAAAGTCCATGATGACTCACTCCATGGCCTTGCAGAAAGGACTAGGCAGGCTAAAAGGTCTATAGTTCCTGGGGTCAGTGGAAGCACCACCTTTGTGCAAGGGGATACCGGTGGCCGTTTTCCATTCAGCTGGGATGAATCCAGTGCTTAGACTATGATTGAAGACAATACCCAATGGTGTTGCTAATTCTTGTTGGAGCCCATATAGGATGCAGCCTGGGATGTTATTTGGTTCCATTGAAGCTGTGTTTTTGGCCTTAGAGAGGGCGTTTATGACCTGCTCTTTAGAAATGCAAGGTATGGGACAGGTGGTAGGGATGTCATGGGATACGTGTGGTGGGGACAGGGGAGTGAAGTTTTCACAGAACCTGCAAAAGAAGGTAGAATAAATAGCTGTGCAGACACTTCAGCTCAAACCCCTCCAGAAGACATGCTGAGATTAAACTTCATATAAAATGGAACAACACATATCACAGAACATATTGGTAAATGGGAGAAGCACATTTGTCAATATGCCAAAGTTCTATGCAGTTTATAACCCAAATAATGTGATTAGGGAAAACAGCTGGGCCACATACCTCTCATCTGTCCAGAATTTTGCAGAATGCTCAGATTTTTGCCCTATATTTTTGTCTATTTATTATAAAATGTGTGGTTTACTGGCACATCATTTAAGACTGAAATTTCTAAATAATGATAGATATTTGAGATTCAGACTTCATAGCCTTTAGAAAATATCCATTAATACAAATCATCTTACTTTAGCAAATTGTTATAAGAGCAAGATATAAAAGTTTTTCCTGTTTTTTAGCCTTTGCTCCACCCACCCTGATTTTTCTGGTTTTGTCTAGAATTCTTGCATTGAGGTATTCACCTGCTCAGAAATCCAAGTTTGTAGTAAAGTTTCAATGTCACACAACCTTCTTTGCAAGACATAGCAGACAGAAGAGCACATTCATGTTATCAATTTACTTTGTCTCAGGAGAAATTGTCAGTGGTATTTTTGCCTTTAATGTCTTAGACCATTGATCCATTGATGCAGTAGAAAGCCAGATATTAACACTCGACCATTTCAGGTGTAGTTCTATGTCAAGTGTTAAGTCATTGCAAGAGTTAGCTTACACACACATGTACACACACACACACACACACACACACACACATATATATATATATATATATATAGAGAGAGAGAGAGAGAGAGATATTTATTTATTTATTAAGGACATGAAACACTTTAGGCTCTGTAGGTTATCAGCTGAATCAACTTTTCCATTATTTGGATTTTTCTTGCTTTAGAGCTCATTCTGTAATAACCTGTCCTGTCTCATCCATATCATCATCCATTCCATTTTCTTCATTTTCTCATGGTGTCAGGGTATTGTGCCAATTGTTGCTATCTGTCTCAATTCAATGCCACACTTCTGCCTTCTTCAACAGTCATGCCTAACTATTGCAGGTCTTCGATCAGGTAGCTCATCCTTCTGTTTGCTGAGTGCACTCATTTCCTTTTGATTTCTTCTGGCTCAAATCTTCTTCATCAGATTGCCTTCCACTTTCTGGCACTTGTGCCCAAACCACCATAATCTATTCCCTTTTACCTTCTCTGCAATTAGAGGTACTTTGTTTCTTCATTTTCCCACAGCGCGTATCATATCACCTATCTCAGGTACTTCATCTCCATAGACTCTGACTTCCTCAATTGCTCTGACTTCACCGCCATAGTTTCTATGCAATACATGAGTATTGGTCACGCCACTGTTTTGTACACCTTACTTTTCAGCTTCCTTGGTATTTCCCTGTCATAAACTATCCTTAACACATTGTGCCAGTTGGCTACTGCCCCATTCATTCTAGCTTTGACCTCCTCATTCATACTTCTCTTCTCATCAACTACCCCTCTCGGGTACTTGAGGCAAACTATTTTCCCTTCCATCTCAATTCTCAACTTCTTCTGACTCCTCCATTTGCTGTCATTTCAATTGTGTTATCCTTACTCTGTATCATACAAAGTGCCTTCAATTTTGCATTCCATTCCCTTATTCTTTGCTGAACTTTTTGTTCAGAATTTGCCTGTAATGCCACATTCTCTGCATACAACAACTTTGTTCATCATTCCGCTCTACCTGTTTCCTAATATAGTCCATCAACAGTATGAACAACAGTAGGCCCAAAGCTGAAATCTGATGCACACTCACTTCCACTGTGAACCCTTATCTGAGTCTGAACACTGCTTGTACTTGTGTCATTGGGTCCTTGTACATAGCCTGCATGAATTCTACCAATATTTATGGGACTTTGAACTATTGAAGGACTGCCTTTATCTGCTTTCCTGGGACCTTGTCATATGCTTTCTGCAAGTCTAGAAATGCCCTGGTGGTCTCTTTCCTCATCTTTAGCTTCTTCTTGACTATTTATCATGAACCTTATTATACCTAAGATTAATATAGGTTTGATGACAGCATGTAGTTTGGAAGTGGATAACATGATGGTAAGATAGAGGTTGGGCATCCTCTGTATCCAGAACACAAGAACGAGTGGCAGTGCAACAAAGCTACTTGGCTTAGGACACACAGTTTACAACTCTGGATGAGGACAGACTCTAAAAATGTGTGAGAAATATGATGAGAGAGAGAGAGACTTCAGGAAAGTGAGGGATGTTAATAGATGTTATTAGATTTAGTGACAGACTCATGGCAATCAGACTCCAGTGTAAGGATAGGACAGTCCTCATTATAGCAGCCTATACACCTCAGCAGGGTTTATGAACACTTGAGCTTCCGAATGGGATGGTTAACTTGTTTAATTAATTCTTTAATTTATTTTTAGTTAGGATTGTATGCTGTGATTTTTAAAAAGTGGTTAGTTAATGTTTTTTTTATATGTCTGATAAAGCGTGGATGTACTATGCGAAAGCACTTACTTTATTTTTTGCTCACTGAATAAATTTATCCCATTTTATGCTGTGTTGATCATTTGTCTGTTTGATTAATCTGGTGAATTATGATTCTGTACTTAAAAGTGCCTTTTCTATCCTGGGATGGACTTCATAATTCAATTAATGTATAAAACAGGACTATGTCAGGTCACACACATGCATAGTTAACCACTCACTCGTTCATGTGCCCATATAATTAATGAGCATGTCTAACAAGCACTTCTTGTGTGTCAAGGATAAAAAATCAACTATGTTGAAGAATATGTTTTTTTCTTTTTTAAAGAAGTTTGAATCCCACATTGTATCAATTACTTCTATCAGTGTATAAAGCCACACAAAAAAATGTGTCAGGTCATAAAATGTATACACCCCATACATGTCTGTAAAGTTAAATCAGCTAACAGGTACAGCAGCAACTAACCCATAAACTAATGGCAAATGAAACATGTCCCTTCCTATTTCATAAACTGCATTCTTCTCTGTTTGGTACTTTTGTTCTCCTCTTAACATTGTGTAGAAGTGGTTAGCATCATTATTTCAGTTTGTGTACTAGCTTTAAATGCGATAACACTAATTGGTGGGAAAACACTTTTAACTGTTGAAGTTTGACCTGTATGATATGGCAGGAGCAAGAAAGGAAGGTGCCCGATTTAGGACTCAAAGATGGGGTGTAGAGGAGTCCAGAATATTCACTGGACTCCTTCTAAAGTGCTAAACTCACGAAAAATAAAACCAATTACTTAAATCAACAAAAAAAGGCAAAGAAACAGAAAAAAATCGGCACTTTAATGACAAATAAAGTAAGCGCTTTCATTAGGTATGTTACCAAACCTCTTCAGACAAAATTCAAAAGTACAATGGACCAGTAAATACTTTGCCTAAACAATCATGTGATGTAAAAATAGTCACATGTTATTTTGAAAATAGATCATATGATTCATCAGAGAAGTAGGTCATATGATTCATCAAAGAAAGCAGATCATGGTGTAAAACAAAAACATTCACATAAAAGAAAACTTTTTTTGTTTCTTCCTGATATAAACAACTGTTATAAAAACTGTTACTATGAACATGAAAACTACAATTTCACAAATAAGTATAAATAAAAAATGACATTAAAAACAATTAGAAAGCAGATATACAATAGTTAAAAAATACTAGTCTTCACAGATCCCTGAACAGTGTTAGCATCTATGAACTGCTGAAATGTAATGACCACAAGTGTGTTTAGGAATGATTCTTCATCTCAACAAACTTTTAAGTTTCAACACACTAACAAAGGAGTGACCTGGATGTAAGGTAACATGGCTGGCTAAGGCATGCTCAGTCTTCCCTTCCCTTTCCTTATATTGTAAATATGTTCATATAGCCATTCTTTAAACTTTCTATCCATCTTGCCGATATAAAAACTCTGGCAAGCCTGACATTTAGCTAAATAAATTACACTGCAAGAATTACAGTTAACCCTGTCTTTTGTCTCATATCTTCAGTCCCTTATCACAAAATTATTGCCCACTTCAATATAACTACAACAAGGGCATGTTTCACATTTAAACATCCCTTTTATTCTGGGGCTAGGTCTACCATCAAATTCCAACAAATTCTTTAAATTTTGACCCCTTTTTAAAACAAACCTAATTTAAATATAATTTTAAACCTAAGTTTGTTTTCAAAAGGTCACTCCTTTGTTTTTCGAGTGATTGATCAAGTAGTTAAGGAGGTGAGGGGAGGCCCCTTTCTTTGAAATTGGAGTTACAAGAATTAACCTGGCAACTTAGATGCCAGGCTTATGTGTTACCTGGGCTTAATGACATCTGTTCCTTGGTTAGTGTGTTGAAAGTTAAAAGTTTGTTGAAATGAAGAATCATTTCTAAACACACTTGTGGTCATTACATTTCAGCAGTTCATAGATAGTAATATTGTTCAGGAATTTGTGAAGACTAGCATTTTTTTTAACTATTGTTTATCTACTTTTCTAATAATTTTTAATTTCATTTTTTTACATATAATTATTTGTGAAATTGTAGTTTTCATGTTCATAGTAACAGTTTTTATAATAGTTGTTTATATCAGGAAGCAACAAAAAACGTTTTCATTTATGTGAATGTTTTTGTTTTACACCATGATCTGCTTTCTTTGATGGATCATATGACCTACTTTCTGATGAATCGTATGATCTGTTTTCTGAGTAACATGTGACTATTTCTTACATCACATGATTGTTTAGGCAAAGTATTTAATGGTCCATTGTACTTTTGAATTTTGTCTGAAGAAGTTTGGTAACATACCTAACGAAAACACTTACATTATTAGTCATTAAAGTGCCGATTGATTTCTGTTTCTTTGCCTTTTTTTATTGATTTAAGTCCTTGTAAAGTGCCACAACCATAAGCTATTGCAGGGTGACTATACTGGGTCTCAATATAAATCAGAGGCTTGTAATAGTCTTGCCAAGGCTGTCTCTAGTGAGGCTGGAATCCAAGTACAGGAAAACAATGCAGGCACTGCTTCAATAACCTGAAAAGGCACAACTCAATCAGTGGCTGAATGAGTTTAGGACTACTGACATCCCACAGTTGCATGAGTATACAGGTTAAGATACTTTAAATTATATAGAAAGCTGGAATTAGCCAAGACTGGTATGTATAATGTTCTTCTATTTTTCTCTCCTTTTTATTTTACAACTACATAGGATATTGTAGATAACATGGAAGTCCATGCTGAACATTTGGTAAATCTTAGAGAAGCAAGGATTATGTATGCCACACAAAATAATTATTATTTTATGAAAGGTATTGCTCGTCTATGCATTAATAGCAAATTAAGCAGGTATATCTTAACTGCAAACGCAAGTATGCATGCTTCATTCTGTAGCATAAAGCAAATGTAGTAATCAAATGCAGTAGTGTATTCAAATTTTGTGGGTTCAAATCACAGAGGTAACAAACATATTGCAAAATAATTTGCAAATATTACTTAATAATTTCAACAAAATTGGCACAAATTCTGTGTTGTTAACTTAATCTGTATTATTTAAAAAAGCATATGTGCAAAATAAGCATATTGTAAGGATTGCTTTGAATGATTATAAGTCCTAGCGTGTATTTTTTAAAAAATATAATGAATGTAAAAGTAAACATATTTATATATCAGTAATTGATTGTATGTGACATATGGTGGTTCTAATTATCTTTTTTTTTCTTTTTTTCAGTCTTACCCCACCCCTTCTCTCTCTTTTTTTATTTTTATATGTGTGATCACAACATGACAAAATGTTTTCCAGCACAGAGAAGTAGGCTAACCAGTGCAGCTCTGTCTGCCACCCCATTAATGGCTGCAGCATCGATATCCAGCACATCAGGGATGCAACCTGGCAGTACTGCCCCTGCAGTCCCTGCCCTAGCTAGGCCTTCAACATCAGGTGGCATTACCTTAGCAGCTGGTGTAGTGGTATCTCCATGAGTATTGGGTGGGTGAAGATTTTGTCACCCACTAGGAGATACTAGGCACAATACATAAGGTTGTAGAAAGTAACAGTGGTGCAAGTCTCAGCTGGCTGGAGAAGATGGTCACCTAAATGCTTGGGAAAAGAAAATGTAAAGCACTCCAACAGCAAGCTCAGGAAGAGGACAGTGATGACAGTTCTGAGGGTGAGAACTAGATTCTCACTGTCCCCATACTTGAGGGGCATGGGTGTCCAATGTTCCCTTCCTACCCCCAATCATGGTGTCCCCCAAATTGTTGTGTGTGTCCTTCACCATTCTTGTCTCTATCTTGTTTGTCCTGTTTGCAACAAATAAAAACGGAATAAAGGCAGTTGTTTTAAATATGTCTTATATTTATTTAGACTAATGAATGTATAACTATGCAATTCCATGTGTGTACTGTTGACATACATAAATTAAGTAGTGTTCATTTTATACAGTACTTTACTGTAGTCATTCCTTCTCACATTTCCAAAAATTATCACATGTAATTATTTAATTACATCCTAAATACATATGTTAAAAAATTAGATTGAGCTGGATTGAAACCCTTTGTCATCTATGTTCAAGATCAGGGTTACTGCTGTTACAACTGCTGCAACAGCGAGACAGTTGTGAAACATGTGTTTTTATTACACTTAGTAGTGTCCAAAATGCTGACTGCAGTACCTTTCCACTTAGTGTGTTTGTGCCGAAGAGGGCAAACCAATAGAACTATTAGCATTTTCTCAATAAAGCAGAGAACTGTGTTTGCTCAGCACTTAACTCTATACAAAAATGGAAAGCAGTACTAATCGTCCTTAATGTCATAACATTTATGACACAACATTTGCAATCTATACTACATTATGAACAGTATAATATCTGTCAGCTATTTCTACCCTTCTCAAGTTTAAGTAGTAGTCATTAAATGGGAATCTCATAATTGCAAACACTTTGCCATTGATCGAGCAAACTAGCTGCTGTGTGGTGCACTATGGAAAGAGCTGATTGGCATGAATTAGTATGTTTACTGCCCTCATCTCTTTATAATCCATGTAAAAACACAACCAAAGGGAAGACACTTGTTACTGAATGAACATATATTTACTCAGACTCATGTTTGCCCTCCACCCATGCACCTGAAAATGGGTATGTCAGTAGTAGTTCTCAAATGTCAACTACACTACAGAAATAAATAGCACAACTGCATTGTAACAACAGCTAAAGATTTATACTGACAATACAAATTAAGTTTGTCTTTTACATGTGTTAATGTGGACATCAATTCTTCATAAATATGACCACATGTACATACACAGTTGTATCCATGCTGGTCACAAAATGTGTGTGTGTGTGTGTGTGTGTGTGTGTGTGTGTGTGTGTGTGTGTGTGTGTGTGTGTGTGTGTGTGTGTGTGTCTGTATGTGACAATAATGGTATAATGAACACAACATACTGAGAAACAGCTGCATATGTCTGAGTTCTGCTACATGCATTCCTGACAGCTTTTTGCATGTAGTTTGAGAAGCTCTTTTAAAGTGTACCAGCACAGTGAAAACACAACAGGAAATATAAAATCCACACTTTGCACATCATAACAGGATATGTGGTGTAATCAGCTATAAAGTGTAGACTGACACTATGAAAAACAGACATACTGTGGCATTTACATTAAGCACTGTGTATCTGTAGATAGTGAGGTAGGGGTTCTAGTCTCACTATGTGTGCATTTATTATGTTCAGTAAATTCACATTCAGGAGACCATTTTAGAACAGCATGTGAGACACTCCTACTGCCTTCTTCTTCTCACAAATATACACTGCTGATGTCATCAACTGTAAAGTGTTGTCTGACACTCTAAAAGCCAGACTTATGCTGTGATACTTGCATTAAGTACTGTGTTCTGTAGATAGGTAGGCATTCTAGTCTTACTGTGGCTGACTTATGTGTGTTTGTATACAGTTAATTCACTTTCAAGAAAGCATTTTAGAACGCTATATGAGACACTCCTACTGCCATGTTCTTCTGACAAATGTACAATGTTCATATCATCAGTTAAAAAGTGTTATCTGATACTGCAAAAACAGACTTGTGCTGTAGCCTTCTATTAAGTACTGTGTTTTATAGATACTTAGGTAGGGGGTTCTAGTCTCACTACAGTTAAATGGTGTGTTTGTGTTCATTCAAAAATCAATATGGTATCAATTTTAGAATGGCATGTGAGTCCACAGCTATGTCAGACACTCCTCTGCATATCTTCTTGTAACATAAACTGATTATGTCATCCTACATAAAATGTACTCTGACTCTATTCAAGTCAAACTTGTGCTATGACAGTAATAGTAAGTACTATGATCTCCATTTTCTATAATTAGATATTTAGGGGTTATAAACTGACAGCAAACAACTTGAGTGTGTATCCATTCACATATTTTTGAGACAATTTTACACAGAGGTGTGACTCCACAGCCATATCAAACACTCATCCCAACACATTCTTCTCAGCATACAATAAAGCTATCATACTTCAAAAAGTGCAATGTGGCACTGTTATAGTCAGAAACATCTGGTGGTTCAACTATTACATTGTATGGAATTCAGCTCCTATACCTATACTGGCAATAGCTCAAATCAGACCTAGTCTACTGCTGTGTGTGATTGGTAGTACATTGTGGCATTGTATGATTCTATGAATCACCTTTCATTTCAGTACCACTTAAGAGATCCTTTAATGTACCACCATGCATCCACCATCCCCTTTTTCCCTCTGGTGACATACCATCCTTCCTGCAGGAGTGGAGGTTGTCCTCATGTCAAAGATGCATACACAGATCATAAAGGAGAGTTCTTTTGTGAGCATCTGCAAGTCATCTCCAAACCACTGGATGCATGATTGCTAATTCTGTCATGGTGTTTTGCACGTCAGACATGGAGAGAGGCACTACGTAATGCAATCAAAGAAATACACCATGTAGCCTTCTTATCTTCCATCATATAGATATAGTGAGTTTGTTTTAAATATTATAATACTGTCTAGGATTTTATGCAATGTTTGTCATTAGCTTAGTAATGACCTAGGCCCTATGAACATTTCACATGCCAGTGTTGCTGTCATAAAAATGGTCGCTGTTGAGGTGTGTAGGCCTACAAGAGTATGTTACAATCTGTGATGTGTAATGTATTGATGGCTGCTGCTGCCATTTAATTACATGTTCCTTCTATAACAGCTGTAGTAATATGCATCCTGAAAACTTGACATGAGATGATGTTACATATATTGCTGGTTTATTAAGACATGTGTTTTTGTAGTGGAGTAGATAAACATTCTATGAAATTTTCATTCAACCATCACATTGACACTTGTAGTATGGCACAGGTGTGCACATGTCTGTCTACCATCACTAAATGCTCTGTGACATACATCATTATAAATTCATACTGATTACATGGGCACATAAGTTTTCATAGGTTCATAGGATCATAGGCTAATGGCTTTATGGGCCTTACAACCCTGGTCAAATTCTAAACTTATATCCATGATCAGCACCTATTACCCCTGTCTAAGAGGGACAAAGGTGGAACCCTCCAGGTGAATTTACAGTTACCCATCCAATTGTCCAAATTGCATTTGAAGAGGGCCAGTGAGACGCTCTGTTTGACATGAAGTGGGAGTCTGTTCCAAAGGTGTGGTAACCTATGGAACAAACAAATCTGACAAATCTGTCCCTCCAGCAGGTGATATTAATCTCACATACCAGGTTAAGGCCTTTAGAGTGAGTAATCTCTGTACCATTTGACTTGCAGATATACAGCATTTCCAGTAAAGTGGGGTCAGAGATTGCCTTATATGCAAGGCAGAGATTACCCTTGAGTAGTCCGTATGAAACAGAATAAAGTGACAGTGATTTTAGATGATCCACATAGGACAGATGCTGAAGACCTTGAATTTTCCTTGTGAGGAGCCTTTGTGGTCTCTCCAATTGCTGCAGGTGCTTGCAAAGGTACATATCAAAATGGTCATTGTACTCAATTATTGGCCTGATGAGGGAAGAGTACAGGGAGGTTATAATTTCTTTTTTTCTGGAGGCAATGCCCTTACTTATGACATGAGCAATATAGAATGCCCTTCTTACCTCTGTGGAGCCATGGTGATCAAATGTAAGGTTGTCAACCTATGTCACCAGGTCTCTCACCACTGAGTGCATACTTAGGGTGTTGCTATTGATGTGGTAGTTAGCAGAAACATTGCTGTTACAAAAAGGGATGATAACGCCTTTTTTCTCACTGGGTTTAAGGCCATGACCTTGGCACCAATCATTTGTTTGTGTAAGACCCTCTTGTAGGATGTTGACATCTTTTGGAGAGTCTATGACCACTCCCAGTTTGCAGTTATCAGCAAATGATGGCAGCCACAGAACTTTAGTTCTTGCGTGTACTTCAGAGAAATAGATTCCAAACATTAGAGGTCCCAGGACTGATCTCTGTGGAACACCCCTGGTTACAGGTCTGCTGTTGGAGGTGAATTCTCCTATTTTGACTATATGGGTTCTATCAGTGAGCCAGTTAGTGACCCATCAAATGATATAAGGCTTGATACCCAGCTGGGTGAGTTTGTCAATGATGTCTGAGTGGGGGATGGTGTCAAAAGCCTTAGATAAGTCTTGGTAGGTCATATGCACAGATTTCTCTCATCTAGGACCTTGGTGACTGTCTCAAGGAAGTCCAGCAGCTTTAACAGGCATGATCTCCCACTGACAAATCTGAACTGAGCAGGTCCAAGTGTTTGGAGATTACCTATAACTTTGTTGATAAAGCCCATGATGATTCACTCCATGACCTTGCAGAAAAGTCAGGCTAATAGATCTATAGTTCCTGGGGTCAGTGGAAGCACCACCTTTGTGCAAGGGGATAATGGGGACCATTTTCCATTCAGCTGGGATGAATCCAGTGCTTAGACTGTGATTGAAGACATTACCCACTGGTGTTGCTAATTCTTGTTGGAGCCCATGTAGGATGCAGCCTGGGATGTTATCAGGTCCCATAGATGCTGTGTTTTTTGGCTTTAGAGAGGGCATTTATGACCTGCTCTTTAGAGCTACAAGGTAGGGGGCAGGTGGTAGGGATGTCATGGGATACATGTGGTGGGGACAGGGGAGTGAAGTTTTTACAGAACCTGTGAAAGAAGATAGAATAAACAGCTGTGCAGACACTTCATCTCAAACCCCTCAAGAAGACATGCTGAGATTAAACTTCATATAAAATGGAACAACAAATATCATAGAACAAATTGGTAGTTGGGAGAAGCACATTTGTCAATTTGCCAAAGTTCTATGCAGTTTATAACCCGAATAATGGGATTAGGGAAAACAGCTGGGCCACATACCTCTCATCTGTCCAAAATTTTGCAGAATGCTCAGATTGTTGCCAGATATTTTTGTCTATTTCTTATAAAATGTGTGGTTTTCTGGCACATCATTTAAGACTGAAATTTCTAAATAGTGATGGATATTTGAGATTCAGACTTCATAGCCTTCAGAAAATATCTATTAATACAAATCCTCTTACTTTAGCAACTTGTTATAAGAGCAACATATAAAAGTTGTCCCTGATTTTGAGCCTTTGCTCCACCCCCCCCCCAATATTTCTGTTTTTGTCTAGAATTCTTGCATTGAGGTATTCACCTGCTCAGAAATCCAAGTTTGTAGTAATGTTTCAATGTCACACAGCCTTCTTTGCAAGACATAGCAGACAGAAGAGCACATTCATGTTATCAGTTTACTTTGTTTCAGGAGGAATTGTCAATGGTATTTTTGCCTTTAATGTCTTAGACCATTGATCCATTGATGCAGTAGAAAGCCAGACATTAACAATCGACCATGGCAGGTGTAGTTCTTTGTCAAGTGCTAAGTCATTGCAAGCGTTAGGTTACACACACACACCAACAGTCATGCCTAACTATTGCAGGTCTTCTATCAGGTAGCTCATCTATCTGTTTGCAGAGTGCACTAATTTCCTCTTGATTTCTTCTGTCTCAAATCTTCTTCACCAGATTTACTTCTACTTTCTGGCACTTGTGCCCAAACCACCATAATCTATTTTCTTTTACCTTCTCTGCAATTCGAGGTACTACAGCATCTGCTTTGATGCCTTTGTTTCTTCATTTGTCCCACAGTGCGCATCATATCACCTATCTCAGGTACTTCATCTCCATAGACTCTGGCTTCCTCAATTGCTCTGACTTCACCGCCATAATTTCTATACAATACAGCAGTACTGATCACACCACTGTTTTGTATACCTTACTTTTCAGCTTCCTTGGTATTTCCGTGTCATAAACTATCCTTGACACATTGTGCCAGTTGGCTACTGCCCCTCTAATTCTAGCTTTGACCTCCTCATTCAGACTTCTCTTCTCATCAACCACCTTTCTCAGGTACCTGAGGCTAACTATTTTCACTTTTTTCCCTTCCATTTCAGTTCTCAACTTCCTCTGACTCCTCCATTTGCAGACATTTCAAATGTCTTATCTTTACTCTGTATCATTCAAAGTGCCTTCAATGTTGCATTCCATTCCCCTATTCTTTGCTGAACTTCTTGTTCAGAATTTGCCTGTAATGCCACATTCTCTGCATACAGCAACTTTGTTGATCTTTCCCCTCTGACCTGTTTCCTTATATAGTCCATCAACAGTATGAACAGCAGTAGGCCCAAAGCTGAAATCTGATACACACTCACTTCCACTGTGAACCTTTATCTGAGTCTGAACACTGCTTGTACTTGTGTCATTTGGTCCTTGTACATAGCCTGCGTGAATTCTACCAATGATTATAGGACTTTGAACTATTGAAGGACTGTCCATATCCACTTTCCTGGGACCTTGTCATATGCTTTCTGCAAGTCTAGAAATGCCCTGGTGGTCTCTTTCCTCATCTTTAGCTTCTTCTTGACTATTTATCATGAACCTTATTATACCTAAGATTAATATAGGTTTGATGACAGCATGTAGTTTGGAAGTGGATAACATGATGGTAAGATAGAGGTTGGGCATCCTCTGTATCCAGAACACAAGAACGAGTGGCAGTGCAACAAAGCTACTTGGCTTAGGACACACAGTTTACAACTCTGGATGATGACAGACTCAAAAATGTGTGAGAAATATGATGAGAGAGAGAGAGACTTCAGGAAAGTGAGGGATGTTAATAGATGTTATTAGATTTAGTGACAGGCTCATGGCAATCAGACTCCAGTGTAAGGATAGGACAGTCATCATAATATCAGCTTATACACCCCAGCAGGGTTGTAATAGTGAGGAAAAGAGGCAGAAACTGCAGGACCTACTAGATAAAGGAGAACAGCTTAAGATGGTGTTGATAATGTGGTACTTGAATACACATACTGAGACAGAAAGACAAGATAGGACTGCCTTGGTCCACACTGATGAGGTAATAAAGAAGAGGAGGCCATTCTAGGCTTCTGTCTGGAAAATGGCTTGATGGTGGCCAACAGCAGGCGAGACCCTCACAAGATCATACACAAGAGTGTACAGCATGTAACTCAGGTAGGCTTCCTGTTAGTAAAGAACAAGCATTGATGTAGAACCAGCAATTGTAAAGTCATCCTCAGTGAAACAGCTGGCCCACAGAATTAACTACTTGTTGCCACAATCACCTGCAAGGATTAGTCAGAAGAGGATCAAAGATCAACAGAGACTAGACTGAAGACATGGAAGATTACTGGAGAGAATGTACAAGACTTCAAGAAATTATTAAGAGCAGAGAAGAAGAAATATGGGATGGTGAGGAAGAATGGCAGCTCCTAATATGTGTCTAAGCCAAGTATGAAAATCAGGTACATAAGGAAAGCTGGTGGTGGAATTCAAAAGTCAAGGAAGTCATCAAAAGAAAGAAGGAGTGCAGGAAAATGTGGGAAATCGAAAAGGTGGACCAAGCTAAGAAAGAATACTGGTTGGCTAACAAGAGGCCTAAGAGAGCTGTTGTAATAGAACAAGGCATTAGAGGCACTCTACCAGCTTCTGGAAAGTGACTCAGTAGATGGCACAAAAAAGCACTATCAAGATGCAAGGCAAAGACAGAAAGATAAAGACGACAGTCATCAGACACCCCTCATAATGGATGCCACAACCTGCTCACCAGTCTACAGGACACCACAGGCAGATGGAATGAATACTTCTAGCAGCTTTTGAATGAACAAAACCCCACAGAAGCAGTACTGCCTCAGACACAGCCTACAGTGAAAGAAGAGGAGCCCACCCTAGATGAAGAAAGAACAACACTTAGAAAATGATACAGCATGTTCAGATGAGGTCATAGCAGATATGATCAAGATGTTGGATGAGCTAATGGCTACTGAGGATACTCTTAGCAGTATGGAGAAAAACGTATCCCAGGTGACTGGAGAATAAGCATACAAATGCCAGTGTAAAATAAAGGTGAAATTCACAACTGTGGGCAGTACAGAGGTATCAGATTCCTGTCACTCTACATGTTTGTTCTGGACAGGGTGACTGATAAATGAATGTGCAGAGCAATAGAAAGTAAGATAGGAAACAATCAGTGTGGGTTCAGATCAGGATACAGAACAATTAACCATACATCTCAACTGTACAGATTTTCACATAATGGTCAGATTTTTGACTCATATCTTTGGTCTGTTTCTCATAAAATTGTGGTTTTCTGATAAATCATTGATGGTTGAAGTCAGAAAATAATGACAGATGTTTGAGTTTTAGACTACATACCATTCAGAAAATTGATGCCAATGCAAAACCTGTTATTCTGACAACTTTCTAAGTCTGTAAGAGCAATATTTAAAATATGCCCCTAATTTTGAGCCTTTTTCCTCCATTATTTATGGCTATGTCCAGATTTCTTGCTCTAAGAGGTTAAAAGGTATGCAACTAACCCATTATTGGTAGTGTGACAGATAGTTTAGAAGGAGCTACCCTATCTCCAGAGTTGCTTTATTACTGCTTGTGAGTTCCCAGTTTGAACCACCAGTCCAGTTATATTCATTAATCTGTGGAGAGTGGCAATACTGCTTGCTCACTGATGTGCTGAGACAAACTCATGAAATTAGATCCTGAATGACCCGTTATTTGCAGTTTTCTTTTGAATTACATAAAAAAACTGTGCCCATTTCCCCTCTCTGTTATGTGACATAATTATTTTGGATTATGAAGACAATGTTAACTTACTGTGCTGCTCTTGTTTGCATGCCCTATTGCACCACTCACTCCAAGAGCTCAAAATAATTTCTGTATGTTCCTCTGTCCAACTCTGCATGTGAGTATGCACAGCTCCTGTTGTTGTTGCATATCATTAAAGGAGATAACTGCCTTTTATGGCAGGAATAAAAAAGTATGAGTACCTCTAATGGTATGTGATATACTCTGTTTGGTATCTTTAGCATCTGACCTTTGCATCTAGTTCACCTGCTCAATGTTAGTGAACCATTGTAATAGAAGTTTATCTCATATTCCTCATAGAATCTGTTAAGTTTTAGCTCTTCCCTTTACTTGTTTATTTGTGTAGGCAGTTTACCTAAAATAGTCTGCCTCTAGTGTGAATGAAGTTAGCTCATTTATTTCCCCTGGAGATCTAATTTAGATATCTCTCCCTTCCTAGTCATCCTGTGTGAGACTGATGAGGGAGTTATGTTACAATTCAGTGTATATTAAAGTCAAGGAAAAGTATCTGCATAGTATTATCTGTAAAATAAATAGAAAACAAGTGCAAAAAGGTACTTTGAATGGCCATAATTTTAATCCATCTTCCTATTAAACTTGTACATTCAGCTTAATCTTCACACTGTCTTTGAAAATGCCAACTAAATCCACTTGTTATACGTAAAAGACTATTACATCTCAAGACAGTAAAGTATTTTAAGATAAGATAAGTTTGGCATGCCATTATCTCGGTCAGATCTGCATTCCATTATTACGGTCTGTTACATATCCTATAATACATGCATGGTTATTAAGGCACAAACAAGCATAAATGTATTTGATACTTTCATCATCACTCATCAAATATATATATATATATATATATATATATATATATATATATATATATATGTATGTATATACACATATATACATATAAGGGATCACTACATATTCTCGAAAGTTTGAAATACCGAATTTCAAAGTTTCGAGACTATATAGCTGAAACCCCGAATTACCGAAAGACCAGAAGCGCGAATTTCAAAATCCCGATCATCGGGAGTTTGACATTCGAGCTTCTAGTGTTGTGGTATGGTGGAAGGTCAGGTAAGTATCTATGTTTAAATGTGTTGGCTAGGGTTTAGTGTGTAAGTGTGTGTTGTGACTGTGATGTGTGTGTGTGTATATGTGTGTGTGTGTGTGTGTGTGTGTGTGTGTGTGTGTGTGTGTGTGTGTGTGTGTGTGTGTGTGTGTGTGTGTGTGGGGAATGTAGGTGTGTGGTGGTGTTTCATGTGTTTGTGTATGCAATGCGACCTTGGAGTTAGAATATTTAAGTAGGGGCCCCCACATGGGGGGTACAGGGGGGCTGCCCCCCTGCTTGTCTCTAGTTTAGGTTTGTGTGCTTGTGTTCTGGGGGACGGTGTGTGTATGTGTATGTGTGTGGTGTATGTTGAGTGTAGTGTTCGGTAGTTTGAATTTCGCGGTTTTGATGTTTCGGTATTTTAGTGTTTCGGGTATTTGGTCTCAGGATTTTGGCATTGGTAGTTTGCGTTTTTGGGATTTAGTAGTGGTTTTACACACACACACACACATATATATATATATATATATATATATATATATATATATATATATATATATATATATATATATGTATATATATCCAATGTAAAAAATATAGGAGGCACCAGACCAAGGCAGGTGGAGATAAAGTTCAATTTTAATCCACAGACAAAGTACAAACAATGTTTGTACTTTGTCTGTGGATTAAAATTACACTTTATCTTCACCTGCCTTGGTCTGGTGCCTCCTATATTTTTACATTGGATACTAGTCTTTTTGGAGGAGCAGCTATCATGAGTATGTTACATGCTTTTGCTAATTTCATAATAAGAATTATTAAACTAAATACATTTCCTTGACATACTTTTTCTTTTTCTCTTTTTTCTTTTTTTTTTGTGTGTGTGATTCTAGGCAGGCATAAGGAGGGAATTTTGACCCCATCTGAGAAGAGTCTTTAATTCAAATTCAGATATATTGACTGCATTGACGAGGCTCCAATGTTTATTTAAAATATTTTGACTGGCTCTTTGTCATTGTCTGTTAAAAGAACAAAAAAATCTCACTGTTTTCCATTCCTAATGCTTAGTAGACAGGGTGTATAAATCAGGACTTTTTGGTAGGTGGGGCTATGTGTCATACACTTTTTTTTGGTTATCTCATTCCATGAACCACTGACGTCTGCCTATACTAACACTGACAAAACAAAACAAAACCACCTAGCAATGCCCAAATGCCAAAACTGGAAAAAGTAGTAAACAGATAAATTAAAAAAAAAAACAGTAGGGCAGCCACGGTAGAAGTATACTTTATTAAAAATAAAAATAAAGACAAAAGGATAAGTGCTTTTGCATGTTGGATGCTTCTTCAGATCCTAGTATAATACTAACACAAAGTCATTTTATAAATCAAACCATCCTGTCACAGAACAGCACATGAAACAGAGACCATATCACTTTACACATTTTATTTACGCCCACTCAAGGTGGGATTTATGCTAACATTAGCATTGATACCTGGATGTCTATGAGCCTGTAATTTCAAAATCCAGTGTAACTCTGCTCGTTCTTGGTAGTTATTAATATCACACACCCCTCCCCCCAATAGTACCAGTAACCTGCTGTAATACTCTAAAACTGAAACTATGGTCTGGTTGCTCAATGCTCAATGATATGCTTAGCTAATGCATTCTTACTATTTTTAGTCTTATCTCATACAAATGCCTGCTTACCCTGTCCCTCAATCTTTGAATGGTTTTACCCACATAAAATAAATTGCAGGTGGCTAAATAAACTACTTGCATGGTAGTGAATAAGGCATAAAATTTTGGTGCAAATTTAAACTTCATATTGGGATGAATAAATTCTTGTTGCTTAGTTATAACTTTACAAACCTTACAAGTTCTACAAGAAAAAGTGCCCAACCTGTTCTCCCCAGGCATCCTACGATATTTGTGGTCACATAATAATTGTTTTAAGCTTCTGTTATTCCTGTAAGTAAATGTAGGTATCTCTCCAACTATATCGGCCATCTGTTGATCTGTCGTTAAAAGATGCCAATTATTATTTATAACGGTGCCTATTACATTCACATCATTGGTGTACTTGGTGATACAAGATACCCTACACCTGGGCGGGGTCCTTGAAGGAATGGCACTACTCTGAGTATCATTATCAGCAGTTCTTAGTGAATTCATCCTATTGCCCAGTATTTCAACATGAATCTTGTCTACTTATTTTTTACTATAACCTCTGCTATAAAGTAACCTTGTGAGTGTGTGTAATTCTTTCTTCCGCTCTTCCTCGCTATTGCATAATCTAGATATTATGCAGAATTGATTGTTAACACAATATTAGGGAAGATGTGCCTAGGATGCATACTCCCATTAACTAACAACTCATCTCATATCGCCTATTTAGAGGCACTCTCTGCTTGACTTACAAAGCCATGTCTGACCCAGCTCTGTTAGAAATGCTACCTCTAAAGAAATCCCAATCCCACCGCACCATATACTCCAGAGACCTCAACCTCATTACCACAATCAACAGAACATGCTGGAAAGACAGGTTCATAACCCAGAGACTGCCCGTGCTATGGAGTAGACTTCCCATACATGTCAAACAGAGCACCTTACTGGCCCTCTTCAACATATTATATATAACAATATATTTTTAGTTTTAGAGTGGTTGAATGCATCTTTCCAAGTTTAAGGTTAGGTGATATTAAGAATTTGATGGAACAATGTGAATTAAAATGGATACTAGAATTGCAAGCAGATAATGCACCAGGTCTTAATGACAGGGCTTCTATTACACTTCACTTGAAAGCTCGTTTTTTTGAAATAAGAATGGATTAATTAGGTTGTTTTATAAAGTTTATAAATAACATTATGAAGTGTTGCATGTAGTTTGTATATATTTTATATACATTTTATATATGAATACATACAAGATGTATTAATATATGTATATTTGAGTGACAAATTTTTTTTAAGAAGTCATATAGGTAGCTAATTAGTTGATTGTTATATTAGCTTTATAGAGGAAGTGATGTAAGTTGATATGGTCTGATGAAGCATCTTATCTGATGTGAAAACACTAACTGACTATTAAACTAGTTTTAGTTTATTTTGCCTTGTTTCTTCCCTACATTTTTATATATTTTATTTTTGTTACTTGTGTTAGCTGAAGTTCATCTGCAGCGGCGCCACTAGTTTTTATAATAGACACCCCATTTCTGCAAATACAATTATTGGTAAAATGTAAAAACATTATTTTCTAGAATCAGATCTAGAAACGTGCAAATCAAATTAATGGAATTGCTAGTAAAAACACGTTCAGTAGTTAGATTTTCTATTATGGCTTCAATACTATAAATATTAGGAATAGATGTAAAAAGATTCTTAACATCTAAGGTAACCATTTATCAAACATGAAACGATATTTGAATTATGTAAAAAATCAGTTGTGTCCTTTAAAAAACAAGTGGTGTCCTTTAAAATTGCAGGTAACCTGGCCACAATCTGCTTTAATTTACCCTTTACATATATATATAGATAGGGGTTCCAATACCCAGCCTCGACCCGCAACAATAGGTCTCATGGGCGGTTTAGAGAGTCTTTAGGGATCTTAGGTAAACCTTTCATAATGGGTATTACAGTATGAATGACATTCAAAAAATGACATAGCAATTCATCTATAAGTCTGCACAGCAATAAGTCATGCAAATTGTCCCTTATGCGTCTCAAAGCTTTTTGAAAAAAAGAATGGTCTAATCTCTCATAAGTGGCCCCATCTTTTAGCAGTAGTGACATAGCTTCTAAATAATCAATCATATTCATTACAACAACAGCACCACCCTTATCTGCTGGTCTTATGCAGATAACCAACTTAGTTTCTAGATGACTCAAAACTTGGCTCTCAGAGAGATTTAACTTATAAAAGTTATTTTTATGAGGAAGGCATAGGGTACGATACAAATCTTCACAAACTCTTACAAATAAATCAACATGGGGTGGTTGCTGAGGATTAAACATACTCGGTCTCCTGTAAGTTTGTATGCCAGTGCCTGGCTATGCACCAAACAGGAGCTTTAATGCTATTGTGCGTGCAAACATTCTTATGTCTATTAGAACATTACTTACTTTAGCTGAAGCAGCTGGAATAAATGATAATCCTTTGTTTAAAACCACGAGCTCTATTGGATTTAATGTATATTCAGTTAGATTAACCCCTAAGCCTTCTATTGTTGTGTTCTCCTGCTGACCGGAAATCTCTCTGGAGAATGTTTCCTCTTCTGTTGCCCTCAGCTGGTAGATCATTCACTCGCAATCTTCCTGTTTTTGACAGGTAATGGTAAAAAATTGACCATGTTAAGAGAAGAAAGTGTTTTTTGGTGTTGCTTCTATTTTCTCGAAGCTGAACGCTTCCTGATTCAAAGGTGGAATAGAATAATCAGTCATAGTCATGCCAGGTGCCTGCACGCTGACAGTGTCATGAGAAGGCATTTCATGAATATCACTATTTGGGGTGGAATGCACTTCTTCGTCCCCTGAAACAGTCATCTGGGTGGAGGGGGGCGTGCCCATAGAAGCAGAAATAGCAACAGTATGCTTGGGCCATATGAACACATGGCCCAAGCAAAAATCATTGGAATCCCTTTGCATCTTCCTTTGTTTTGTTTGCTGCAATCTGGCTTCAAACACCATTATGTCAGATAGAACAGTGTCTATTATGTTGGTATAAACATCACCCTTAAAGCTATGTAATATATCTTTCTGTAAATGTTCCATTTGCTGTGTTAGCTCTTCTTCAACAGGTTTAAAATGTTCCAGCATTAATCTCACATAGCTAAACCTTAACTCTAAACTGAGTCGCCACTTTTTTAATAAAGTTGGAAATGCATCTCCACAGGCAGGCATACATAGCACTCGCATACCCATTGAAAAATATTAAAATGCAGGCATGTCTCCAAATGTAGGCGTGGCCATTGTAACCGTTTTAATTTATAAATATTTTGTTCAAGTTCTTTTAGGGTGATTAAAACAGCACTATAGTCCACTGGTGTTTGTTGTATATGTTCAGGAACAGTACCTTTAAAAATCAATTTTAGTAAGGGATTATCTTGTGTCCAAGTTATCTTATTCCATTTCTGTTGTAACTTATTGTTGGTTGGATTGTAGTTCAGTTCTACAGAAGTACATTCTGTCATGTAGAATCGCAGGTGGAAATCACAAAAGAAACACAGCAAAACAAAAGCACTTAGCAACACCCAAATGCCAAAACTGGAAAAAGTAGTAAACAAATAAATAACAAAAAACAGTAGGGCAGCCACGGTATAAGTATACTTTAATGAAAATAAAAATAAAGACAAAAGGATAAGCGCTTTTGAGTGTGCACACTTTTTCAGATCCTAGCATAATACTAACACAAAGTCATTTTGTAAATCAAACCATCCTATCACAGAATAGCACATGAAACAGAGGCCATCTCACATCACACTTTGAGTTTGCATCCACTCAAGGCAGGTTTTATGCTAACATTAGCAATGATACCTGGATGTCTATGAGCCTGTAATTTCAAAATCCAATGTAACTCTGCTTGTTTTAGGTAGTTATTAATATCAGCCCCCCTCCCCCCAATAGTGACAGTGAACTTTCACATTCTTCTCAGGATTTGTATTTTTCAGTTGAAGAACCTGTCTCAGTGCCATTGTATTCTTACATGTCAGATCTCCCTCTCCCAGTAAGAAAGTGATCGTTCAGTCTATTTCAACTAATATACACTTATCTAACTTACACACCTCTATTTTGCTTAACCATATACTTACTTCACCATGTCTGCATTGTTCCCCTCACTTTGTACTCTCACCTTATATCTCAAATCTAGCTTATCTTATTTATCTTACATGTTTTGTCTAAGCTATATTACTTTGAGCTTTTAAGCATAATAATTACAGGCTTAGAAATGTATCTTTATATAAATTAAAAAATGGGTACCTAACATAATTAAATGCCACTTGGGCACTCAGTGTTCTAATGCAGGGAATTATTCTGAAAGGAGAGCCCAGAGAAAGATAAGTACATCACTTCTTATCTCAAAATCTACACGCCATGTCTAAATGTTTTACTGTGTACCATCTGTTTTCAACTCACTAACCACAGCTTTAAAAGCAGAATTGTGACAACAGATAAATGATTTGCACATAGCAGGTACAGTAAATGTATTCTTGATCAGGCACACATTTTTATGGTGACATCAAGTAATGGCACTGTTATATCTCCTGATTCTACTACTAAGCTTCTTGGAGTACTAACTGACAACAACCTCACCTTCAATTAACATATTAACAGTACTATAACAACAGTCAACAAAATATTAGGATCCCTATACAAGATTAAACCCTTTTTGACCCCACTAGCCAGGACCACCATTGCTTGTAACCACTTAATCTCCACCCTTCTCTATGCCTTACCTATCAGAACCCATTATTGCAATAATCTTAAGAAGCTAGGCTGGTTAGAACTCCCAAATATAATAATATTTAACCAGTTAACAGGTGACCACAAGATCCTGTACCAACCTACTAACACACCAATACTTACTAACCTAATCACCCCCTATAACAACCTCAACACCCTACGCTCATCAACCAGACTACTTGTACAAATAGTTGTATAAATAGGTAAAGCTAACAACTTGGCTGGTGACTCCTTGTTTGCCAATACTGTGGGCAAAACCTGGAACTCCCTCCCAAAATATCTAACCACCCTTACCTCAACAACACAATTTTAAAGCAAATTGAAACCATACCTTAAATCACAGTGGCTATGCCCTTGTTCTAACCCTGGGCCAGATTCACAAAGGCATGCATGGAGTCTAAGAGTAGTGTAAGACTTCAGACAGGCAATATGTTTGTCGAGCGATTCAGCAATAGCCGGCATGGACGTGCATGAGAGCTCCTAAAACTACTCTTGCACAGACAGTGTTGTGATATGCAAATTACCTCATTTGCTGCAGAAAGCTATGCAAATGAGGTAAATTTGCAATCCAGGAAGCACTAACCTGTCCGTGGAAGAGTAGAGTTACTTGCAGAAATGTACTCCGTTGGTAACGGAGTACCGTTCTGCAAATAGCAAAACGGAGCTATGACATTTCCAAATAAAAGATGCATGCAGTTGAGGAAGCATGCCAATGGCCAAATATAAGCCCATTGCTATTTTTATAGGTTGAAAATTAATAAAAATCATTTTTTTTCCCCAATCTCCGATGTTTAAGCATAGCACAGCGCAAACGTGCGGCGCTTTAAAAAACAGAAAATAATTAAAAAATAGCCAAAACTAGGCATGTTTAATAAAAAGATTATTCTGCCATGCAGGTGATTGGCAGGCTGAAGACAGCATGGCTACTGAGTAGTGGTTGCTAAGGGGGGAAGCTCAGTTTGAGAGATGTAACCAAGCATTAGTATGTAATCCTATGCAAATGAGGATAAGGATAGTGAATCCCAATTTTCCCTGGCATGTGAGCCATGTCACTAGAGTGTAAGTGTAGGAGTAGGGGAGTAATAGAGTAGAAGGTAGGTGACATCATGAGGGGGTATGTCTGAAAGACTGTAAGCTTATTGGAGCAGAGTGGCTTGTGTTTGACATGAGTTGCTCAAGATTGCACAAGGCATGTCTACAGTTGTCCTAGCTGAAACCCAGAAACCGAAGGTGTACACCGTGGATATATCTGAAATTTCTTGCAAACGTGCTTACACCGTGTGCGTGCCTGTAAGCCTGTGTTAGCCTGTGTGCACGCGTATTCAACCGTCTAAGCTTGTGTAAGCCTGTGTAAGCCTCGAGTGCGCGTGTTTGCACTTGTTTGCGCTGCCCCTTGTGGAAACAGAAAGGGAAAAGGAAGGAAAAGAAGTAGTAGGAAGTTAACCAAGGATAACTAGCAGAGCTGCCAGGTGAAATAAATCAGAATCATCCAATTACACAGGCAGTACACTAGCCCAGTCCAGCACTTAAAACTCTGCAAACAACATTCTCGCATGTTTTTCTCAAAAACACTGCAACACTGCAGTATACAAAGAGAGTGAAAACTTAAAAAGCTTAACTCAGACAAAAAAATGTTAGGGGCTGCCATTGCTATTATAAGGAAACATGTGCAAGATGCTGAGGGTGGTGCCATTGCAAATGCTGCTGAGCAACCCACAGTGAGGAGACGGACAAGAGTGTATAGACCTAGGGTAACCTACCAGGGGCTACATGAGCTAGAGATAGTGGAGCACTATAGAGTGGACAGAGACCTCCTGCAGCAAATTGTTGAGCTGTGCAGGCCACGCCTCACACACAGAACCAACAGAGGGGAACCCATCCCAGTGGAAACCAAGGTATGTGTTGGCCTAAGAATACTAGCAACAGGTACCTTCCAGAGACCAACTGGTGATATGATGGGGATTTCACAGGCATCAGCATCCAGGGTACTGCATCAGTTCCTGAATGCCATGTCAGCACATGTTGGTGATCATGTATATTTCCCCAATTCCCATGAGGCATTGGCCAGCAATATGTGTCTCTTCCAGCAAATAGCGGAATACCCTGAGGTAGTGGGTTCAATTGATTGTACGCGCATACACATCAAAGTACCAGCAGGTGAGCGGGGTAGGGCCTACATCAACTGCAAGGGCTTCCCCTCCATCAACTGCCAGGTCGTGTGTGATGCCCATGGCATAATACTGAATGTGTGTGCTGGCTGCCCTGGAAGCTACCACGATTCCCATATCTGGCATCTGACACAGCTGTACCAGACATTTGCCAATGGGTACATCCCTGATGGTCACCTAGTGGGGGATGCTGGTTACGCACTGTAGCCGTGGCTGACGACACCCATCAGAAATGCACACACACCTGAACAAGAACTCCATAATGAGGCACACGCACAAACATGCAATGTAATTGAGCATGTGTTTGGGATGCTCAAGTCACGGCTCCGGTGCCTGGACACATCTGGTGGAGCCTTGCAGTACTGACCAACTACATGTACCCAAATTGTCATGATATGTGCCATGCTACACAATATGATCCTGCGAAAACAGCTGCAGCAGGAATAGCATGGGGCAGGGCCAAACAGCCCCCCACCATTGCCAAGGCCATCACAGACAGTGTGTGACACGGAGGAGGAATAACCTGAGCCTGCCCCAGTAGGCAGAAGGAGGCATGCCCAGTATGCCTTGGCCTTGGCAAAGAGGCAATGCATAGCACATACACTGGCTCAGTAGGAATGCTGGAAATGATACCTCTCTCTGACTCGCACATAAAATAAAAGGGATGCCTAACTTGACACTACCTGTTTTCAAACATGTATAGGGAGTGTACTATGTGTATCTGACTTAGGCAGCCCTGCAGCACCACCTGAGGCATTAATGCCATGTTTTAAGCAATATAAAGCAGTGCTAAGCAGCTTTTACCACTATTTAGTATATGTAAACAAAATTGCCTGCGCTAACTAGCGCAACGTCGGGCAACGTTGAGCAAGGTCAGGCAAAGTCGGGCAAAGTCAGGTAAACATACTCATATTTGCTGTACTCTTCCTTAAGCAGTCTGGTCTGCCCAACATGAAAATAAAAAGCAGTGACAGGGCTCGAACCCAGGATACTGTGCACTATAGTCACAGTACTGAGCCACTAAGCCATGACAGCATTTCACTGGTGCACACACATAGCAGGACAATTGTGCACTAATGCAAACAAAAAGAAATGTTGTATCATGACCCTAAAGAGGCATATGGGTATCCTCCCCCACAGGCCTATGCAGACCGAGAACATCAGGCCAGGCGGTGTGATGTGGGATGGGTAGGCTATGAAGTCGCAATCTAATATACGTGACATTGGACACTAAGATCTGTAGTACAGTAGTATGCCTCAAGCCAGTATGATAGGCAGCAGTACAGACTGAAATGGTGTACCTTACATAGCAGTGCAGGCCTAGCAAATGTGTATAAGTGTCAGGTGAACCCCACATCCTATGTACACCCACAGTAACAATCAGGTGTGCCCCCGGGTAGAAATGTACAAAGAATAGCTGCCTCCCCTGTATGTATAAATGTTGATAAGTCTATGCAAAGTGTCTCATGGAAGCCCTGCAGGCACAACATGATCCTTGTTGAGTTATGACACAAACGTGAGCCCTGCAGTAAAAATACAACTTGAATTACATCACACATATATAGCATAAATGTGTATACCAGGCGTGCTCACACACTTCAACAAATGTAGTGGATTTCATTCAGCAACACACTGAAAGGTCATACTGGGCATGCTCACACACTTAGGCCATGTCTGAGTACAGCAGTGGGCCACACATATCTGGCAGTTGCATGTTTCACCCCAGGAACCTGTCACTATTCACCAATCCTGCCTTGTGCACACAGTTGTATGAAAACAGACACATATAATATATTGGAACCCTGCCATAATCAAACTATGTACCACAAGTACCTAAGTTGTTCACAGAAAGTGAAAAAGCAAAGAAGATCAATAAACCTGCAATCAGTATCATCAATAAACAATGTGCACTCCAAATATTATCCAATCCATGTTCTGGCAAAAGAATCTGTGAAGGAGTCCATAGAGAACCATGATGCTTCCTTCCGCTATGTCATAAATAGCAATGTACACTCATATATGTCCTGAGTGAGTGCAAACTGTAAATGACTGACATTGCCAAAATCCTGTCAGACAGGCTCATACATACATACCACCCTCTCACTGACAAAAGGTCCTATCATCATACCTGGAGATTGTGAAAGCACAGATATCACATATAGAATGGGTAAACAGCTCCATCCAAACCTGAAAACATGGAGTCTATGGGATTACATTGTTTCCCTAGCTGTGTCATAAGTGAACTCCAGAACAAACAGAGCCTGCACCTGAACAGTCTGTTGAGCCTCACCCTCTGTACAGGATATGAAACTGTTGAATGTGTTACAGCAAAGTTTGACACACTGCACAGGTGTTGGTGCACAACAGACCATGGGATCTATTGTCTTATAGGCCTATTAAGCCTGATCTGCAAGGCCATGGAGTCCATCATGATGGAACTCATAAACAGAGCTATTGGGAGCCTACAAACACCCAACCCTACCAATTTTTGTTTGGTCATGGGCAGATCATGGTTCCCAAACCTGCTAGACTGTTTACAAGGCAGTCACCCAGGACATACATCAATGAAATGAGCTACACACGTCCCACATAGACCTTGAAAAGCCCTTTGCCAACATCCCAGACACATGTCATATCCACAAAATCAACAACCTGTGCATAAATATGTCTGTCATCTGATGGATTGCCAACTGGGGCACAGATAGATCACACAAGGTAAGAATTGTGGTCTCCTGTACAAGCCGGTAACAACTGCTGTCTCCCATGGCTCAGTCCTGGGACCCCTCCTGTCTGGTGTATACCTTTCAGAAATACAGTCAAACACATGAGGGCTATGTTTTGCAAAGTTTGTGGATGACTGCCAAAAAGTTGTCATAATCGATGTTTGAGACAACAGAGACATCCTTAAAAAGGGTCTCAGTCAGACAGATGTGGTGTCAAAATTATGTCCTCGAGCTACAGTCTTACAAATACCACATAGGTGCCAACACCCTAAATATGGAGGCGATAATAAGGGATCTATGGACAAATGTGGATAGTCATCTGTACTTCCAGAAACACATTCACAAAGTGGTCAGAAAATCATACTATGTGTTCCCCCAAACTGCCAAGGTCTTTGCATGTAGGTCAAAGGAGGTTCCCTCTACTCATCAGTCATCAGACCTGTCAGAGAGTACCACAACACACCTGCGATGAATCTGACTAGGCACCTTCAGCAGCTGGAAAGACCAATGAAGTACCTCAACAGGAGGATTACTGGCCTCAAACAGTTGCCCCATGCAACAAGACTGAATTTAACTCAATCTGTACTCTGTTGCATACTGTCTACTCAGGAGATCTTTGCCCAACAGACAGGTCCATATCATGGCAACACTCATATCTGCTCTGAGTTACAGCTCAATGGCACTAAATATACAGACCCAACTGATATTGCCAACATCCTGGCAGATAGGATCAGTGTTAAGCTTACCCCCCTCTCACCCATGAAAGAGCACATCTCTATAATGGAAGACAACAAAGTTGCTGTCATCACAGCTGCACAGGCAAAAAACACTCTCCAAAGCCAGTATCACAGCAGCCATGGGACCAGATGACTTCCCAGGCTATGTTCTACACAAACTACAGAACGAACAGGCACCACACCGATGTATCATGCTCAGTCATAGCCTCATCTCAGGCTTTGTGCTTGCTGAATGGTGCACAGCGATGGTTATCCCACTACACAAGGGTGGAGACACCACGGACCCCAGGAACTAGTGCCCCATTAGCCTGATGAGCCTGCTCTTCAAGGCCATGGAATGTATCATCATACAACTTATAAAAAAGGCATTGGTAATCTCCAAACTCTGGACCACAACCATGTTGGGTTTGTAAAATGCCGATCATGTCTCCTAAACCTGATAGATGACATTGAAGCAGTCACCAGAACTGTAGACAAGGGTAAGGTGGTTCGCACAGCCTATGTAGATCTTGCCATGGCTTTCAACACCATCCCACACTCTGGAATTATAGATAATCCCACTAAACTAGGTATAAATTGCTATGTCACAAGATGGGTTACCAACTGGCTTACTGACAGAACACACACTGTGAAAGTAGCAGACTCCAAGTATGACTTTGGACCAGTGATGAGTGCAGTACCACAGGGCCCAGTCCTGGGTCCTGTCCTGTTTTGTATCTACTTCCCTGAAGTAAACTTTAACATGGAAGGTCTGTGGCTAATGAAGTTTCCAGATGTCTGCTAACTAGGAGCCATAATTGTAAATACTAAAGATGTGGACATCCTACAAAAGGGCCTCACTGGGACAGATGGCTGGTGTCAAAGCCATGGGCTCAAGCTCAATGCCAAGAAGTGCATTGTCATCCCCTTTGGTAAAAACTCTGTAGCCATGAACTACAACATAGGCGGTAGTAAACTTAACACTGAAAGTGGGAAAAGGGACCTTAGGTCACAGGTGGACAGTGGACACACCTGTGATAATCACATCCCCACAGTAGTCAGGAAATCCTTCTATGTGGCACACCTCATCACAAAAGGTGTCTCATGCAGAATAGAAGAGGACATTGTTCCCCTCTAATCATCACTCACTAGATCCATAATAGAGTACAACGCCCCTTTTGCTATGTACCTCACAAGACATGTAGAACAACTAGAAAGCCTGCAGCAATACCTCACAAAGAGCATTAGTGGCCTGAAATACATGCCATACACAGACCATCTCAAAATGCTCCAGCTGTATTCTCTTGCATATCACCTACTCAGAGGTGATCTCTGCCTAACATACAAAGCTATGTCAAACACAGAGCTGTTGGACATGCTCCACATAAAACAGTCACAATTCATCTGATCTTCGGCCCCAAAACCATGAGTGAAATACAAATGGAAGGGGTGTATCCATTTACCTTATGGATACCCACACCTTCAGGTTAGTGGCACAGCATGAGGCCTTGGAGAACATGCAAGTGCAACTAACATTGAGCAAAGCTGCTTATCAGATTGTAGCCTGCTACAGATCACCTACCTTGTCTCAGGAACCTCACTCAATATTCCTGAGAACAGTGGAAAATATAAAGGTCCTATCAAATACCATTATATGAGGAGATTACAACTACCCAAACATTGAGTGGGAGAATTACTTGTGTACAACGTCCTTTGCCTAATGTTTCCTAGAGTTTAAAAACTCAAACACCCTGGAACAGCTCATCACCACATCCACTAGAGGTGACAACATACTGGACCTGATCATCACCAACATGGGGTACCAGTGTTCCACGACAGAGATAAAACCCTCGCTGGCAATATCAGATCATAAAGTAATCACACTGGACATCCACATACCACCCCCCACCCACCAGTCAAAGAAACCACTGTGAAGACATTTTCAAAAGCAAACCGCACACTTCCCAAGACCAAAGTGGAAAATTCCAAAGCTCCCTTGCTATAGGATAATGTATACAATCTGCCAAATCATTTACAAGTGCATTCTATAAGCATCTACAGGGATGCATGGATCAAGACATCCCAAATAAAACCAAGATGAACTCCTCCAAAAATAAGAAACCAATCTGGCTGTCATCACCCATAAATAAGCTATACAACAGAAGGAGGAAATGAACACATGATAGAGCAAACTTCACGAAAGGAAAGGCATCACTGATCATTATTAGGAAGACACAATGATCGCTCATAAAAATAATCCAAGGCCAGTTTCTAAAGATAAATTGTCAAGGAATGTAAGAATAACAACCACAAAGCCTTCGTTAGCTATACCAAACATTTAGGTGGCAACTTCCAAATATGCTGTCAGCTACTGAAAACTTGCAAGAAATACACTGAACCAACTTAAATTGCCCACATCCTGGGGGACAGGTTCAGTGCAAACTCCCCCCCATCACCCCCAAAAGGGCCTGTGTCCATCCATGGAGAATGCAGAGTCCCAGACTTCATGGACATGCAGGTAAAGACAGCCATCTCCAAAGCTAAGAACACAGCATCAATGGGACTGGATGGTGTTCCAGGCTGCGTCTTACACCAGCCCCAAAAGGAACTACACCCTCACCTACATTCACTGTCCAGGTTCAACCTTACCACAGGCTATGTACCCAAAGAATGCCATACACCAACAGTCATCCAGCTCCACAAAGGGGGTACCACAACAGAACCTGGAAACCATTGCCCTATAGGTCTACATCAGCCTGGTCTGCAAAGCTATGGAGCAAATTATCATGGAACCCATAAACAGAAACATTGAGGACCTCTAGACACTGGACTTTACCCAGCTTGGCCTTGTGAAAGGCAGATCCTGCCTCCTAAACTTAGTTGACTTATTTGAAACAGTTACCAAGGACATAGATGGAGGTGAAAGTAGTCCATACAGCCCACCGGGACCTCACTAAGGACTTTCAACACCATTCCCCACTCTGTCATCATGGACAAGCTCACCAGCTTGAACATTAACAGCTATGTAACAGGATGGGTGGGCAACTGGCTCACAGATAAAACACACAAGTTCAGAGTTGCAGGTGCCATGTCCGACTCTAAACCAGTCACAAACGGCATCCCACAGGTCTTGGTCCTGGGACACCACCTGTTCAGTAGATACTGCTCTGAGGTACAGGCAAGCACAGGAGGAGTATGGCTGAACAGGTTTGCAGATGACTGCTAACTGTGGTCCATAATCGATTCTACGGCTGACACAGACATCCTCCAGAAGGGTCTTACAAAGACAGATACCTGGTGTCAAAACAATGCCCTCAAGCAGAATGCCAAAGAATGCATAGTCATCCCCTTTGGATAAAAGAAAGTGCACAAAAATTACCACATAGGTGGTAATCCAGTATGTACGTAGAAAGTAATTATGGCCCTGGGGACCCAGGTAGATAGTAAACTCTCCTTTGATGATCACATGGAACTACTATTTCCCCTGATACTACTACATGTCTCCTGGGCATTACCATAGATAACAAACTCAACTTCGATGACCATATCAACAATACTATTCAATCTGTTAATAAAAATCTAGGTTTGCTGTATAGAATCAAACCCTTCCTCACTCCACAAGCTAGAACCTCCATTGCCCAGACTCACCATGATTCCACCCTATTCTATGCTTCCGCTATATACACCAATCTATCAAGGCACAATCTAAGCAAGCTTGAAACCAGTTATAACAACATAGCCAGATTTGCCACAGGCACTCCTTTCAGAACCCATCACTGTCTTAATCTTAAACAGCTTGGATGGTTCGAACTTCAAAACCATCTTCTGTATAATCAACTAGTGATCATACAAAAAATTATTTACCACCCAAATAATCCCCCTATCCTTACTAACCTGATCTCCCATTATAAAAATCTGGAAACACTTCGCTCAGCTAATAAGTTACTAATTTCCGATGTTAAATCTAATAACAAAGCAGGCGACTCACTTTTTACTAATGTTGTGGGCAAAATCTGGAACCAGCTCCCTAGAACACTCACATCTCTCTCATCTACATCTCTTTTCAAAAAAAACCTCAAAGAACATCTGAAAATTCTCTGGCTTTGTCCCTGCTCTAAAGCAGACTGAACCCTACTTCCTCTCCTTATTTCTCTTATCTTGTTTTCAACCCTTATTCCTGTACCCTGTGCCTTCTACAACAATTTTCTATGCAAACCAAACATAAAATAGCCAGTGTCTTTTTTTCCTATTCTTTTTTTTCCATAACCTTCTCATGCCTCCATCTCTCTTTCTTTGGCCTAAATATTATCATCTTCAGACCTTGTGTGTATCTAAAATTGTTGTATCTTAATCTATGCTTTGACTCTATACCACTCTACTTAAATTGATTTTTTTCTTCACATGTAAGTTTAATTCTGCAATGTATTGCAATTTAAAGAAAAATGGTCTAAGCATTGAAATTTATGCATAGTATTGTTTAAGTATTGTATTTTCTTTTTATCTGCTTGGAGCTTATCACCCTGGGCCTCTACTGAAAACAGACATGTATCCAGCTAGACTAGCCCAGTCAACAAATGCAAAATAGATAAATAAATAAATGTAGCCCACATAATGTAACCCACTTTGTCTAGTCTGATGATGTCACCATCCCACAAATATACCTGTGGAAATGAGAACTCAAAGTAATGTGTATAGCGTGTCATGTAAATGTGTACTCGTCTAGTATCATAAAGTAGTTAGATAGGGGGTTGAATCCTGCACTTGACATGTGTGTGTTTGTGTGTGATCTCCTTGAAGATGAGCAACCTTTTTGGAGACTACTAAAACACTTTAAAAGTGGTATACTTATCTTTGTCAAATCTGATGATGTCACCATCCTACAAATATACCTGTGGAAAAAAAAGCTCCCAGTAATATGTATAGTACATTGTGTTAATGCGTACTTCTCTAGTATCATAAAGTAGTTAGGGAGGGGTTTGAAACCTGCACTTGACGACTGTTTGTGTGTGATCTCCTTGGAGAGGAGCAACCTTTTAGGAGACTACTAAAACACCTTAAAAGTGGTATACTTATTTTTGTCAAGTCTGATGATGTCACTATCCTACCAATATACCTGTGGAAAAAAAACCTCCCAGTAATGTGTATAGCACGTTGTGTTAATGTGTACTTCTCTACTATCATAAAGTAGTTAGGTAGGGGTTTGAATCCTGTATGTAACACCTGTGTGTTATCTCCTTGGGGAGGAGCAACCTTTTTGGAGACTACTAAAACACCTTAAAAGTGTGTCAAGTCTGAGGATGTCACCATCCTACAAATATACCTGTGGAAAAAGAACTCCCAGTAATGTCTATACAGCATGTCATGTTAATGCATACTCTTCTAGTATCATAAAGTGCTTAGATAGAGGTTTGAATCCTGCACTTGACAACTGTGTGTGTGATCTCTTTGGAGAGGAGCAAACTTTTTGGAGACTACTAAAACACCTTAAAAGTGGTATACTTATCTTTGTCAAGTCTGATGATGTCACCATCCTACAAATATACCTGTGGAAAAAAAAACTCTGCATAATGTGTATAGCGTGTCGTGTTAATGCATACTCTTCTTGTATCATTAAGTTGTTAAATAGGGGTTTGAATCCTGCATTTGACAACTGTGTGTTTGTGTGTGAGCTCCTTGGAGAAGAGTGACCTTTTTGGAGACTACTAAAACACATTAAAAGTGGTATACTTATTTTTGTCGAGTCTGATGATGTCATCATCCTGCAAATATACCAGTGGAAAGAAAAAATTCCAATAATGTCGATAGCGCATCATGTTAATGTGTACTCCTCTAATACCATAAAGTAGTTAGGTAAGGGTTTGAATCCTGCACTTAACAACTGTGTGTGTGATTTCCTTGCAGAGGAGCAACCTTTTTGGAGACTACTAAAACAAAAGCTGTCATGGCTTAGTGGTTCAGTACTGTGATTATGGTGCACAGTATCCTGGATTTGAGACCTGCCATTGCTTTTTATTTTACGACTGGCAAGACCGGCTAGGAGGTGTGGCTGTGTTTAGCCGACTTTGCTCAACTTTGCCCAATGTTGCTCGACGTTGCCTGACGTTGCGCTAGTTGGCGCAGCTACGCGCAAACATGTTTTGTTTGCGCTAGTTGGCACGATGCACAGCTCCGTGCAAAGCCATTGCGCTAGTTAAAGCAGTGCTAAGCTATGAGCAATTATACTTAAATGTGCTTAATACTGGTAAACTTTGCTTAGCAGTGCTTCACTTTGCTTAAGATACGTTACTTATGCATTCATTAGTATGCATGAGCATTTCACCTTCTTATATAAATATATAAAATATCGTTCACTACTACATAGGCCATTTCAATGCCTTTTACTAAAAATTTAAAAGATGAATGTCAGGAATTATTTTTATATACAGATTTCCTACAGAAAATAGAAAGGGGAGTAGTGGGACTCGAACCGGGAATGCCTCCTCTTTGTGTGAAGGCTTTACCACTACGCTATTGGGCTTAATTTGCATATACATTTCGTATTATCCTCTTTGATGTCTAAACTGCTAACTGTAGCTAAGCAATGGGCAAACCCGCGCAAATACGGGCAGCTATATCGGGAATAATAAAAAAAATAAAAGTTTTACATTTTCTAATTGTACAGGGGTTTAGAATGTGGGGGAGTGTAGTGTTGGGTATGTGCACATTTGAGCGGAATCGCTCATGTCAGTTGACATTTGCCGATTGAGGAACTTGCAGAGGCGTGGATTTTTGGACTGATCGGCAGTCCGACACGCCCCCTGCACCCTTGCATGCTCCGTGTTAGCCTTAGAGTTGAGTCAGCGTGCCTTCATGAATATGCATGGCATGCTGACGTCTTACTCTTAGGCTTCAGTTTCCGTGTAAGACTTATTTAGTCTTACATGGAGGATTAGTGAATGCCGGGGATTATTTATGAAAAGTAAGTTTTTTTCTTTTCTTAAATAATGTCATTGTATAATACTCCATGGTTGTGGTATATTGAAATTTACCCACGGTTGGCATTATTTAATCACTCGGGCTTCAACCTTATGATTAAACCACGGCAACTGTGGGTAAATCTTCAATATACCACACCACGTCATCGGTTATTGCTTAATTATTTTATGACTACCATCATTTTCCAAAAGATCTAAAGTCTATGTATGTTCACAGGTAGATGCTAAAATCAATGGTTGTGAGCATGAGAACTGAAATCCGATGAGAAGAAATTATGCCATTCTGCAAGTATCCCAGCAGTAATATTTGGAATATTAATTTAAGATGTCTCTGAGAGAGACACAGGGTATTCTGTATTTTGTCTTTTAGCTGACAAGATCCATTCACTACACATTTGCCTTACTATGAGTAAGTGTACTGTATAATTCTTTTATATATAGTCAGGAATATAGCTAAGCTCAATTTAGATGTTTTTTCTATTTATTTGACACTGTCCTGCAATATTGTTTTATGTATTTCCTGTGATTTTGAACTCTGATGTAACTGTGATTATTTACTGAGAATTTTCTTGTGCTTTTATTATTTATTATTAAATATATTTAAACCTATCATTGTGACTGATATTTGTGAGACATATTTAAGTTCTGTGAGTACTTGCATATTTATTTGGTGAAACTGTGGGCCACTCCTAATAGCCTTGCTCTTGGTCAAAGTACCATTTGCATTGATAGTATTTACAGATTAAAATAGCTGATAAAGAGTGACTGGTAGCAGTAATAACTACCTTTTAGTCTAGGCAGAAGGAGGCATAGCTAGTAAACCTGTGCCAGCCTTTCCCAGGTGTGTGTGTGTGTGTGTGTGTGTGTGTGTGTGTGTGTGTGTGTGTGTGTGTGTGTGTGTGTGTGTGTGTGTGTGTGTGTGTGTGTGTGTGTGTGTGTGTGTGTGTGTGTGTGTGTGTGTGTGTGTGCGTGTATAAACCAAAGCTCAAAGAGTGTGTCTGTCAGCTACTTGGGCAGGGATATGAAGCACTGTTTGGACAGAGAGTGCTGGAGGCCTTTGCTTGGTAAGCCAGCTGACATATCAGCTCTATAGCTGTGCCATTGAGGAGACTTACTGTGGATCTGGAGAAGGAGAGAGAAACCAGCACTAGACTGACTGTTGTCTCTGTGTGCTCATAAGGGAAATTGCACTTGATGCAGAGCTGCATCTGGAAATACTATGTGTGTACCTGTCATCCTTCCAGTGTGTACATCCCCCACTGTTGCCAGTGGTGAGGATTGAGGCTCCTTGATCAATAGGCCAGTGGTTGGCTGTCATATATTAATTGGTTGGCAGTGGTGGCATATCCACATATAAGGATTCAGTGATGTGGATACTGAACTCCTGTAGCCTGTAAACAGTGGTCACTGAAGAAGGTGTTTGTACTCTCAGTTAGCCACACAGTGAACATTCAGAGTTTCCTATCACAATAGTTTTATTTATTTTTTGTTAGTTTAGTTAGTCAGGGAGAGGAGGCAAGGATGTCAGCAGAGGAGTATGGCAAGCTGACAAGGAACAAGGTGGCTGAGATGTGCCAGACCAAAGGGCTGGGTCATGCTAACCTGACTAAAGCAGAAATGATTGCAGCCTTGGGCATAGCTGTATCACAGACCAGCAATGAGGAGGACAACCAGGCTGGCCTTGGAGATGTATAACTCTCAGAAAATGGATAGTTCAACGTTTCCACAGAGGACTTAAAAATCCATCTGGAGTTAAAGAAACTTGAACTTGAGGGCAAACGTTTAGAACTAGAATCAGCAGAGAGACTGCGGTGTTTGGAGGCTGAAGAAAAGGATAAAGAGATGGCACTAGAATCAGTGGAGGAATGAGATGTCTGGAAGCTGAAGAGAATGAGAGGCAGAGACAACATGAGACGGAGATGTTGACTCTTTGCCAGGATCATGGAGGTAATGGGGAAGGGAATAATCGAACCCCAGAAGCCACCAAAGTCAGTAAATTTCTTCCACAGTTTACAGAGGGTGATAATTTTGATAGTTTCATTCATATGTTTGAAAGGCTATGTAAACATTATAATGTTGACCAAGGGCTCTGGGTACGGTTCCTGACCCCCTTACTCCATGGTAAAGCTGTAACTGCTGTTTCTAAATCGTTTGATACTGATTGCTTAAATTATAATACTGTTAAAAATTGTTTGCTAGTGATTTAAGTTAACACCTGGAGCTTATAGAAAAAAGTTTTGTGAGCATAGATGCAAGGGAGATGAAAGTGTGTGAATATATTGCTGAGTTAAGCACTTATTTTCATAGGTGGGTGAGTGGGTGTCAGGTCACCACTTTTGAATGACCGGCAGACCTTTTGGTGAAGGAACAAACCCTTAGCACTTTCCCTGAGGACATGAGAATCTGGCTAGCAGATAGGCAATGCCATACTCAGATGAGTTGGGGAAGAAGGGAGACCTATACCTAGCAAGCACAGCACCACTGCACAGGAATGGGATACCCTGTGCAGCTCATGGGTCTAAGGGAACCCATAGTGGGCAGCATAAACCACCACAACAGAGTCCACCAGTGGCAGTGGAAGCCATTAGTTCAGGTACACAGCCTGAACTAAAGGTTAAATGTTTTAAATGCAACCAGTGGGGTCATGTAGCATAGGGATACCTGTGGAGGCAAGGTTGGGAGCAAATGATGGAAGAACCAGTAAGTGGGAAAGACAGAATGCCAGCAGTAAATTGTCTGGAGACAATGAGGATAGCAAACTACCACAAGTGGCTATATCTTATCTTAGTAAATTGGAAACAGACCACTGCTAAGAGAAACATAGCCTCTGACCTAACCATTCTGAAGACTGCAATGGTTAAAGAGGAGCACTACTTGCTTGGGCAGTCTGCTTCAGGCAGAACTTTAGGAGGGACCCCATTCCACATACCTTTGGCTAGAGTTCACCTTGACTGGGAGGGTGGAAAAAGAAGCCAGCAAGTAGGTGTGTTTGAGGATATCCTTGCAGATGTCCTGATAGTGATTGATTTTGGTAATGCAGGAGCTTGTGTGCATGCAGTGACATGCAGTCAGGCGTGTAGACAAGCATGTGGGTCTGGTAGCCTGGGGGGGGGGGGCAGAGAGAGCACAGACTTGAAGCCAGGACTGGTCTGGTAGTTACTTCAAGGAGGGAGCTACCCTGTAGCAGTGAGACTGAAGGTGAGCCACAGCTGCCTGTTGGTGGACAGAGTGACTGCAAGGGCAAGAGTGAGTAGTAGTACCCAGGGTGACAGTAAGCCACTGCTGTCAGAAGATACCAGACTTCTCGTGGAAGGGGAGCTGGGAAGGGTTACCAAGAGAGAGTTGAGACAGACTCTGCTCTCAGACCATACAATACAAGGCCTGAGGGAGGTAGCATTTGAGGCACCTGATTGTCAAGAAAAAGGGGAATCTGTATACTGGGACAAAGGGTTACAGTATAGATACTCGACCCCTGAGGGAGACCAATAGGACGAGAGAATACTGCAGTTGGTAGTGCCCAGAGCCTTCAACCATGGCCCATGACATTTGCCTTGTAGATCATATGGGCATAAAGCATACAAAAAGACATATTATGCAGAACTTTTATTACCCTGGGATTTCTAGAGATGTGACAGGGTACTGCAGGACCTGTTGGCATTGCCAAAAAGTAGGCAAGGCAGGGGACAATTTATTTTATTTTTATTTTATTTATTTTACATTTGTTGACCGGGCTAGTCTAGCTGGATATATTTCCATTTTCAGTAGAGGCCCGGGAAGAAAAGCTCCACACAGAATAGACACAAAAAAGAAAATCATATAATGAAAAAGAAATATCAACAGTAAAAAAAACAGCAATATCAAAATCAAAATAAAAAATAAAACTTAAGAAAATATATAAAAATTATAACTTGTATAAGTATCAATATTCATGTTGAAGATGAGATGATAGCGTGAAATACAGGGTAACAAGTCATTGTACAAAGAGAGTTAGAGGTTAGCAAAGGAGTTAATATCAGAGAAAGAGAGCAATATAAATATAAGAGGGTATAAATGGAAGCAATCTAAGAGGAATATGAACAGTAAAAGCAGAAAAGACCAACTGGATATAAGCCAAAGAGAGGAAAAGGATAAAGGGTTAGAAAATAGCAATAAAAAATTGAGAGAGTGGAGGAAAATCGAGGAGGAGAATAACAGATGTAGGTAGAAAGATTAGTCAGGTTTAATACAGGAACAGAGCCAATGACTTTGGAAGTAATTCTTAATTTCTTGTTTGAAGAGAGGTAAAGATGTGATTAGTGTGATTTCACTGGGTAGCAGATTCCAGCTCCTTCCAATTGTATTAGAGAAAAGAGAGTCACCGGCTGAGTTATTGGACTTTGTAAGGCAGGCCTTGAGTTTCTTAGAAGATCGAAGGGAGTTGAGATTATTATAAGGGATTAAAGGTTTTGAAAGAATAGGGGTGTTATTGGGCTGGTTGAGTAATTTATGAGCAATGTTGAGTTCGGGGATTAGCAAAAGGTTTTGAAATTCCACCCATCCTAGTTGCTTCAGGTTTACACAGTGGTGTGTTCTGAAAGGGTTGCCAGTGGCAAATCTGGCAATGTTGTTATAGGATGTAGCCAGTTTGTTAAGGTTGGCTTTCCTAAGGTTGATGAAAATAGGAGAAGCATAAAGAAGTGTAGACATAAGATGGGAGTGGGCAATTTTGGCTCTGGTAGAAGCAGTTAGGAAGGGTTTAATTCTATATAAGGACCCAATTTTTCTGTTTACTATTTTAATAGTGTTATTAATGTGTTGATCAAAAGAGAGATTATTATCAATAGTTATTCCTAATAGTTTTGTTGTTGGTTCAGGTGAAATGACAGTAGCATTGTTAGATGAAATGGTGAAATCAAGGGGTGGGGACCGAGAGGTGGGGGTGAAAAGGAGAAGTTTAGTTTTTTTGGCGTTAAGAAGAAGGTAGCGTTTAGAAAACCATGTTTCAACAGTGTTGAAGATGTTTTGAGTAAGTGAAAAAAGTTCTGAAGAAGAAGATGCTGAGCAAATCAGGGTAGAGTCATCAGCATATTGTATGACGGTTGCTTGAGGAATTGCTAAATGTAGGTCATTGATGAATAGGGTGAAAAGAAGAGGTCCGAGAATGGAGCCCTGAGGGACACCAGTGGTTACAGGTAATTGAGAGGAAGTTTGGTTTCCCCAAAGAACTGCTTGTTGTCTATTGCTAAGATAAGATGTAAACCATTTAATGGCAAGGTTGTCAAAGGAGAGGGATGTGAGTATATTGATTAATATAGAGTGGTTAACCATGTCAATGCTTTAGAGATCAATAAAGAGTGCAGAAGAGAGAAGGTTATTGTTGCGGTTCCTATTGATGGTGTCTACAAAGGATAGCAGAGCAGTGGTAGTACTGTGATGGGGTCTAAAGCCATGTTGACAGTTGGCTATTAAGTTGTGTAAGGAGAGATGGTGTAAAAGTTGCTGGTGTATACATTTTTCCATAATTTTTGCTAATGGAGAAAGGAGTGCAATTGGTCTATAGTTGGAATAGTCGATAGAGTTTCCACCTTTGTGTAAAGGGATAATGTAGGACACTTTCCAGATATCTGGGATGGTTCCCTCTTGGATTGTCCTGTTTATGAGAATGGAAATAGGATATGCAATTACTTTTGCAGCCTTTTGGAGAAAAAGAGAAGGGAGCTTATCAGCAGAGGGGGTACAAGGCTTGAGTTTATGGATAAGTTTGTAGATGAAAGAGGTTGAGATAGGTTGTAGTTTAAAGTTAGGGGAAGAATCAGCTAGGATATTTGGGGAGTATGAGTTTTTGGTGTTCATTTGTCTAGTTAGGGATTGAATAGTGTCAGTAAAGAATAAGTTGAAAGCATTAGCAGTTAGGTGGGGGGTGTCTGGGTCCGCATTAAGAGGGCTAGGTGTTTTAGCTGTTCCTGGGGACAGGAGTCTATTTACGGAGGACCAGACGTACTTGGGACTGTTATGATGAAGTCTGTTGAAGTTTGCAGTAGAAGTTTTTTTTGTCTGCAATTATTGCTTTTTTAGTAAGGTTTCTAAGCTGGCGGAAGTGAAGCAGATCAGGATTATTTCTATAACATCTCCATTTAGTCCAGACTTTATTTCTGGAGAGAATTAGATATTTGGTTTCTCTTGAGAGCCATGGGGCTATATTGGACTTCATTCTAATGGTACGCTCAGGAGCATGTCTATTAAGTATGGATAAGAAAGTAGTGTTAAAGTATGATACTGCATTTTCAAGAGGAAGTAATTTTAAGGGATTCCAGTTGCATTCGCTGAGTTCCTTTTGAAATAAGTCTACGTTAAACTGTTTCGTGGAACGTATTTTTCTAGTATTAGGGAGGTTTGTAAAGTCAGTCTTTTCTCTTGCTATATAAGTCAAGGAGTGGTCACTGACATCATCTGGCAGGGTTCCTACTTTGTACGTATGTTTGATTTTGTTTATCGGTATCCAGTCTAGAACACTTTCTTTATTATTAGGCTTATTGATTCTTGTAGTTGAGGTGATGGTTTGGGTGAAGCCATGGAGGTTCATATGGGAAGTAGGATTTTCGGCATTTATACTGTTCCAGTCTATATTAAAGTCACCTAGAATTATAGTTTCTTGGGGGTGAGTTGTAGATACCGAGCTAAGAAAGGCTTCTAAAATGGGTATGTTATTACCTGGGGGTAGGTACATACAGATAATGTTAAGGAATTTCTGGGTGTTCAAGTGAATTTTGATTATAATGGCTTCTACTTTGCTATCCTGGGTTGGGTCTGCTGTTAGGGTGGAGATATTTAGTTGATTATTAAAAATAATTGCTACTCCGCCACCTTTACGTTTAGTGCAGTCAAGTCTAACAATATTATAGCCTTGGGGTATAATTTCTGTATCTTTAGTGTCAGGCTTTAGCCAGGTCTCTGAGAGGCAGAGAATGTCAAAAGAATGGATATCTAGGAGAGCATGAAGGTGAGGTACTTTATTGTTTATACTTTGAATGTTAAGATGTCCTATTAGGAGAGTATTGTTGATTTTAGTTTTAGAAGTTAGAGGCGAAGGGTAAATAGGGCCAGGGTTAGGGTGGATGTCTCCATCTTGTAAGGTGTGGTTCTTTGGTTTGGTTATTGTGTTGCTGTTTAAGTAGCTTCTTAGTTTCAGTTTTCTTTCTGTGGATAGGACATAATTAATGTGAGAGAGTCTGTGGGATTTAGGTAGAATGTAGTTGGGGGTAGAGGTACTGTTGGAGTATGACATGAAAGAAATGTACAAACAAGGTAGAGTTTGCTTATGTGAGAAGGTAGGCTGGCCATAGAGAGGGTTTTCAAAGAAGGTCAGAAGGTAGACTGAGAATAGTGTAGGTAAGAGTAAGACAAAGTGTGAGCATAGTTAGGAAATAGGGAGCCATTATTACAGAGGAGATAAAAGTAGATAAAATAAAGAAATTATGTTAAAGGAAAGGTATAAAGAAGTGGAATAGGAAGGTGGAAATAGAACAGACAAGAGGAGTTATAAGTGGGAGAGGCAGGAAATAAGGACGTTAGGCTAACAAAGGTAGAAAAGCCAGTCAAATGTCAAATGTCACAATGTCAAAGCTCCTTTGATGCCTTTGCCTGTGATTGAGCAGCCATTTCAGACAGTAGCTATGGATATTGAGGAGCCTCTGGTTACCCCAAGTTCTGCAGGGAAGAAGTATATCTGAGTGGTAGTAGATTATACTACTAGATACCCTGAAGCAGTGTCACTATCCACCATTGAGGCAGAAAAGATGGCAAATGCTTTGTTAGAGATTTTCAGCAGGGTAGGTTTGCCAAAAGAAATACTGAGTGACAGAGGTGTTAATTTCATATCAGACCTGCTGGCTTGTCTGTGGAAGTACTGTGGAGTGAAGCACCTAAAGACCAGCCCGTACCATCCCCAGACTAATGGTCTGGTTGAAGGGTTACACTCTACAGTAAAGGCCATGCTGTGGGCATTTGCTGACCAGTTTAAGAGGGAGTGTGACAAATATTTGCCCCATCTGTTGTTTGCTTACAGAGAGGTACACCAGGAATCCACAGGTTCTTCACTCTTTGAGTTGCTGTATTGACATATGGTGAGGGGACCCCTAGATTTGATTCATGATGAGTGGGAGGGTTAGTGAGAATCCCACAAGGAGTCTGTTTTGCCATATGTCCTAAACCTCAGGACAAGACTCAGAGAACTCATGGGCTTGGCCCAGGAGGGCCTGACAGAAACCCAACAGCAGAAAAAGGTCTGGTATAACATGAATGCTCATGATAGAGAGTATGATGTAGGGCAGCAGGTAATGGTTTTCCTTCCTGTCAGAATCAACAAGCTGCAGGCAGCTTGGGAGGACCACTCAAGGTGGTAAGGAAGTTCAGTGATGTTAACCACATGGTAGAACTACTAGGCAGGAAGCAGGGGCACAAACTGTACCTTGTGAACATAATGGCACCTTACCATGATTGGGAGGCCCTTGTGCTAAGTATTTGAGATAAGAGGCAGGAGGAGCCTGAAGGGGATCTATGGCTACAGGTAGCCAGCCAGCAAATTCCAAAATTACTATGGTGTAGCCTAGGATTTCTGGCATATGATAGGACAGTGAAGCACTGTATTGGGATCTGAAATTCCAAGGCAGCTAGAATCTCAAGACTAGGTATAAGGTAGTGTATTCCTAGATAGGCTCAACCCTCTCAAGCAGCGTTTCTCAAGGGTCACTTAAAAAACTAGCTTGAGTCTTTGGGGTGGGAGAAATGTAACAAAAGGAGATACTGCCAACCAAGTTATCTGGAATTTTGTAAGTAATTCTATGTCATTTGTGAATATTAATATGATTTATATAGAAGTGTGACATAAGGAGATACTGCCATCCCAGCTATCTGGGATTTTGTAAGTGGTTGTGTGTCATTTGTGAATATCAACATGATTCATATGCCTGTGTTACAAATATATTATAACTGTATGTCATATTGTACAGATGTGTGCTGAAGAGTTATTTTGTAAAGTACTGAGCAGAAATGTATATACACTATTGTAACTGTTTAGATGTATATATTTTAACAATGGGAAGTGAAACACAAGAACTTAACTTCAGAGGAATAGCTAAAAACTTAAATTACTTTATAACCACGTAACAAAAGGATGTTACCTTTCAGTTTCAGTGGTGCTGCAGTAGCGTTGTCGCCTCACAGTAAGACATTGTCTTGTTCGATTCTCAGCTAGAGCATCTTCTGTGTGGAGACATCCATGAATGGGCGTACCTTTGTTGCAGGTTGTGCATCAGGGCTGGCAACTCGGCATGTAAAAATCTACTGCCAATCATTAGCTGACCGGAGTTCCGCTGTGGCGACCCCTAACTGGGAAAAGCTGAAAGACACAACAACCTTTCACTTTCAGTAAAAAAATATGAGCCTGCAGACTGTAGCATAAATTGTTGTATTTATTAGCTCAAAAGCATAAAAAGGAGACAAAACAGACTGGTTTCAGTAGAGACATATTCACTTCATCACCCTTATATAGTTTACCAATGGACGAAGCTTACAACTTGATTAATTATTCAATTAAGCAAATCACTTAAAGATATTCATTAACACCTGGTGAAAACAGTGTTCCCAGTTTGATAATCCATTTATTCTCCTCCTTGTTATTTAATATTTGATGCCAACCTGATTTATTGCTTCTCTGTTCAATGATTCTGTCAATCACACTAAAAATAAAAGATGCATTTTTATGTACCACAGTATGTTTGTATAGAGCATTTTAAGCTTCTTGTGCCTGATGTCAATCAAATGTTCAGATATTCTGAATTTTAAAGGGTTGGATGTTTGTCTCACATAAAACGCAGAGCAGCTGCAGGTAGCTAAATATATCACCCAGTCAGTCTGACAGTTAGCAAAACAGAAAATGTCAAATACTTGCCCAGTGTTTCTGCTGCTGAACTGGTATGTCTTCATCACCCTTCTGCAGTGAGTACAATGGCCACAGGGAAAACAACTCTTGAGTTGGGCCCCCGCCAAAGTGGCTTGTATAAGTTCACCTTTATTTCTCCAACCATGTTTATAATGATTTAATAATGAACCCAAATTCCTGCCCCTTCTGAAGGAAAATTGACATCTGTCATCCAGAAATTTACATAATTTGTTGTCTGCCAAAAGTATTTTCCAATGTCTGCAAACACTGTTGAGTAGGACATCAGTATTTCTGCCATATGCAGTGACTAGTCTAATGGTTGAATTCTTGTTATTAGTCTTATCCCTATATGTTAACAGATCTTGCTTATTACGATTAGCCACCCAATGTCTGACCTGAAAGATATTCCCTGTTTTGTATCCTCTATTCCTGAATCTGGTAGTAAGGTCTTCTTGATATACCGAATAAGTAGCATAATTTGAGCATATACGTTTCATTCACAAAATTGTGATTTTGGGATGTTTCTGCATATATGTGGAGGATGAAAGCTGGTAGCATGGATAAGTGAATTATATTGGGGGTATTTACGATATGCTTCAGATGTAAGAGTATGGTCATCATTCCTACTTACTGTGCCATCTAGAAAGGTGATCTCATTGGTCTCATAAGTAACAGTATAGTGAATACCCCATCTGTTGCCATTTAGATGTTTGACAAACTTCATAAGATATTCCGGATCTGATCTCCATACTAACCAGCAGTCATCCAAATATCTTCTCCAATTGTCGATCTCATCTACGTAGATGTTGTGTGAGTTATCATAGATGAGCTGTTCCTCAATGTGGGCTGTAAATAAATCATGTGTGCGCAAACGGGAACACACAGAAAATATATACAAATGTCATAAAATCGCAATGTAATACAAATCATGATTTCACCATAATACTCAATGGTATGCATGGTACACCACAACCAAGCTGCAAGGGTTGCTAAGGGTCTGTGACAGTGTTCAGCGTGGTAACTAGGAATTAGTATTCAATGCCATGCAAATGAGGCAGGTAATAGTGAATCGCAAACGTCCCACCGGACTAAGGATGTACCATATGGCGCAGCGCTACAACACTGAGGAGTGGCTTAGAGGTATACATGACATCAGCAGTGGGGTGTGCCACCGTAGCTGTAAGCACATTAGAGCAATTCAAATCTGGCCTGGACATTGCTAAGCAAAGCCGCAGGACAGGGGTGAGGAGGTAGGTATAGCATCGTTTAGCTGAGAGCACATATGGTGCCCGAAAGCGCATGTGTACAGGGAGGAAAACGTGCCCAAAACCCGGTAAGTGGACACATGTGCCGCGCACCATAGCTCAAACAGGAAGGTCAGGGGAAGAAAATAAGGAAATGCCGCAATAGGGTAATTGGAGTAAAACTGAGCAATTAATACCTATTAACTCACAGTGGGCAATCAACGGCAGCTGACAAGTCTGCTCACAGAAACCTGCAAAACAGGATAGGGGAGGTGTCGGATTGCAAAGAAAAGAGAACTGTCATAGGAGAGCAAAGCAAACCTGCAGTAGACTGGCCATAGAACACATTACGCAAAATAAGCCGGGTGAAGGAAAGTACAAATGAAAGCAGGCTGCTGGATGCATGTCAGAAAATGGGAGGTGAAACATTAAGAAATGTAAAGGGAAGGGCAAGAGGTAATCCACAGCAGCCAAATGTAATTCCACACCAAAGGCACCACAATAGTAGCTCCTGTCATAAAACACATAAGATACCCTGTAGCTATGATCGTACATACACATCCTATGACATCATCGGTGCTCACAGAACAATAGTATAAAGTGTGAAAGCACCCCACACACACACCTGAGTATTCCCAAACACTGCACCATAGGTGTAAACATACGGGGAACTTTTACAATGTACATGTTGGGAGCTACCATAGCTGTGATTCATCACCATGTGTTAGAGACTGACGGTGTTGTGGAGGATGATGCTGACAATAACCGCAGGCCCCAGAGGAGGAGAAGAGTGTTCAGACCAAGGGTAACCTACCAGGGGCTACATGATCTGGAGATAGTAGAGCATTACAGGGTGGACAGGGACATCTTACAGCAAATAGTTGAGCTGTGCCGGCCACACCTGAAATCCAGAAACAACAGAGGGGAACCCATCCCAGTGGACACGAAGGTATGTGTAAGCTTGTGAATACTAGCCACAGGTACTTTTCAAAGGCCAACTGGAGATATAATGGGGATCTCACAGGCATCAGCATCCAGGGTACTACACCAGTTCCTGGATGCCATGTTATCACATGCCAATGAGCATATATACCTCCCCCGAACTCAGGAGGAGTTGGCCAGCAATATGCGTCTCTTCCACCATGTGGCACACTACCCGGAGGTACTGGGTGCGATAGACTACACGCACATACATGTCAAGTCATCACCCGGTGAGCATGGTAGGTGCTACATAAACCACAAGGGATAGCACTCCATCAACTGCCAGGTCGTGTGCAATGTCTAGGGCATTATCATGGATGTGTGTGCTGGCAGCCCTGGAAGCTACCATGACTCCCACATCTGCCATGCCTCACAGCTGTATCAGGTATTTGTCAGGGGGGACATCCCACATGGCCACCTTGTGGGGGATGCTGGCTATGCACTGGAGCCGTGGATGATGACTCCCATCAGAAATGCACACACACCCATACAAGAACGCCATAATGAGGCACATGCACAAACCAGAATCATCATAGAGAATGTGTTTGGGATGCTGAAATCATGGTTCCATTGCTTGGACATATCTGTTGGAGCCTTGCAGTACTCTCCAGGCATGTGTGCCCACATCCTCATAGTATGTGCCATGCTACATAATATGATCCTGCGGAAACAGCTGCAGCAGGGACAAAATGGTGAAGGCCCTCACAGCCCACCGCAATTGCCAAGGCCATCACAGGCACAGAGGGATTCAGACCACGAACACCCTCTATCAGCCCCAGTAGGCAGATGGAGGCATGCCCAATATGCCTATGCCTTGGCAAAGAGGGAACGTATAGCACATACTCTGACAGTGTAGGCCCCTATGGACTGACACACCTCTCCATCTGCACACACAGTAAAATGGATGGCACACACACATGACCACCTGTAAATTGTAATTTATAGGTGGCCTACTGTGTGAATCCTACATAGGCAGCCCTCAACCATTGTACACACAACAGCTATTGGAACAAGGAATGTCAACACCTGAACAGTACATGCACCTATCAGCATATGTTGGTACTGTGTGTATAGGTTCCTAGGTACATCGGTAGGTACACGACCGATTGTCAGAGGCCATTCATCAATCGAGACAAACAGTGTCTGCTGTCGTCACCACATCGAGTAACCAACTGTCGCTCAGTGGAGTAGAGCCAATTGCAGGATCCATGTGTGTAATCACTGTTCCCCACACACTCTGCATGGATTCCCTGGTGCGTTAATGAGTACCCATGACATGTATCTGTCATGCCAGCATGCTCCACCTACAGTTGTGTGAAGGTGTAGAACATTATAGTGCGTGACTCACTGTGACATGCATACCCAATGCTGGAGCACATCCATTAAACATCACTTGGACATACCATTAATAGGTCTCATCCATATGTAAACTAACTGAGTTACCCATTTGATCGCAGTATGGAGTAACAGCCGTAGTATAGTCCACATACAAAACGCCATAACACGTGTACAAATCCCAGATGCCCAAGTGGTAAATGCAGTGATTGTCGTGCATGTTCCTGGTCCCACATCCTGCAAGGGATGAAACGTAATCCCGAAGGCATGAATAATGCATGTTGGATGCAGGTCATCAGATCATGTTTAGCACATGTTAGCGGGAATATGCATTGCCCAGTGCTGGTAAGCATCGTTTAAATATGACTATACGGATATGAGCGAAACAGGGCTAAGCTTCTCTGAATGTCGTGCAGATCACATTCAATGATGTCCAGAACAGGTGAAACCAGCATTACTCACCCCTGTACTAATAGTGCCTGCTCTGAAGGGTAAAATGACCACTGCCAGGAGTAGAACACGCAATCATGTACACAATCACCTAACACTAAGCTACCCAAGATGTACCAATGGCAGGTGTGTAATGTGACAGGTTCAAACACAAACGTGTGGAGTCCAGGTAACAGTATACACCGACATGTACACAATGAAAGGTGTATTCTGCCTGTCACTCTCTCTGTTTTATATATATATATATATATATATATATATATATATATATATATATATATATATATATATATATATATATATATATATATATATATATATATACATGTACATAATAGAGATAGAAAGGGTGATAGAGAGATATATCTTGATATATACGGATTCACCTATATCTGCACATATGTAGATAGGTCAATGACATGTACACAACCATGGAGGTACAAATAGATAGGATACTGCCAACTATGAAATGTGTCACATACCGACACACATAATCACGAGGCTGAAAGACCGAAAGAACACAGTACCGGAACACTAGAACCACGTGTAATATTATCACGATATTAAGGGACATTTAGTTATCGCTGCCGGTGTTGCAGTCCATGTAGGTACTGTGTTCAACTGTATTTATGATTGCTGTAGTCTGTGTATTTGTGTGTTGAGGGTGCCGTGTGTGTTTCTGTGCGACTGTAATGTGTGTGTGTGTGTGTTTGCATCGTGTGTCTGTTAGTGCTAACTCGGAGGTAGATCATTACGGTAGGTGTGGTTATAGCTGGCCGTAGGCATACGGTTACCACCTGTCCCACTTTAAGAGGGACAGCCCCTCCCTGGGCAGTTGTGTCCTGGCAAAAAATATTAAAAAGGGCAAATGTCCGAGATTGTAGGACATAATTATGTCCCATATATTATGTAATAGTTGCATTAAATAGTTATGCCTGTATCTAAAAAACGTAAATGTTACATGAAACATGATAAGTAGCTAAAGTGCTACAAGAATAAGTATGTATTCAGGATAAAAGTATGTGCTATCCTGTGTACTGACCGTGGGTATGTGTCGACCTGTAAACACTGATGTGTGTCCTGCAAATGTCCCACTATGGCCATTTGAAAAGGTGGCAACCCATGCCAAAGAGGTTCAGTCACCAGCAGAACTGCAATGAGTGCAAATATCTGTGACAGAAATACACGGGACAGCTGTCATTTAGTAACATTCCTTTACATATCATTGTATTTCTGGAGGTATGGAAGTATCAACCTCACCTGCATACTATATAGAAACCAATTAACAAAGGCCCAATGTATAAGCCCGTAACAACCATAGTTTCAGTCTACTAATTGATAGGTCTTCAATTAGGGAAGGAGCCCACACACATATATGGAATAAGTAGAAATGCAATCCCCATAAACCTGTATATGCTATGTACACCCACCTACATCTCCCACACATGAAACAATAGCAATACAGACTGTAATAACATCACAAACATCCACTCACTCAATTACATCTGCAGAAACGTTAACATACCTTGTGAGAGACACATTTGTAAAGGCGTCATGTGAAATCGTAGCTGTTGTATAATGGAACAGACGGCGATGTTACAGGTTTTGTTTGCAATAGTCCATTATCAGACGGTTGAGATGACAGGTACAGTCACATGTAGAACCACATACTCTAGCCATCACACACAATCCATGTGGGACATGAATCCAAAATATCCCTGTCTCTACAAATAGCAGTTGCAATTCCACACAACAAAACACATACAGGCCATCTCCCCGAAGGTAGGGCAAAAGGACAATGCCCAAGTGGAGTATTCAATTATACCCCACTGTTGCCACGTAATTGGAGAATGGAGTAACTGCACAGCTGATGTGCATGTAATAATTTACTCAGAAACACCAATTGGCGGCAAGAAACCACATGTTACAGGTATCGACGTATATAAGGATGACTTGCCAGACATTCAAACTGTATGCTCATATCATGGAACCGTTTAAACAGTAAAGGTGTAAGAGAGATATTTACGAAAGTTCGGAACATTAACAAGGTATGTAGAACACTCAGTATGTTAGTGTATATATAGCCTGTTTTGTATTAATTAAAAGTGTCCGCAATGCAAAAAGTGGGAAAAGGTATTATGTAGTGATGTCTTGCTGAGCATAGTAACGCTTGTAGAAATTGTGTGTCCTGCTGTGGGCCACAAGGTAAACATCACAGACACCACAAGGGATGCTACATGCGGGCTTTAAACAGCACAATTCCACACCACCCACTGTCAGTGGAAGGGTATGTCCAACAAGTACGTGCCATAGCAGGGGATAGTATATGTTGATATACTGTCACAGTAGGCATGTGTATGGGCATATAACGACAATAACATGCCTAAGGTGGTCCTGCTGTGCAAGTATGTTTTGCATTATGGGATAATATGTAAAATATGTGTAATGTACAGTATTGTAGGTAGATATGTCTGATATTCTACACAGCATAACAGTTATATCATGCAAACAAAAGGTATTGTCTATTGGCATGTACAATACACAATAACAGGATACATATGGCTTGTAGTCATGGGATACTGTAACAGCATGATAGCTAATCGAAATGGAAGAGCTACTTGATTAACCATGCACAAAGGACATGTAATAGCTTCACAGGTTCATAGTGAGGTACTATGCTGTCTGGCAAGTCTGTGTATAAGCCCAACTACAGTGTTCACACCAGCGGCACCTCTCTAGGGTAGTGTCCTGTCTGTGAACAGCAGAGCCATGTGTTACCTGTACCTCTGCACAGTACAGCCACTGCAGTGATCCCTGGCGTACGTGTGTGTGTCCCATCCACCAAGTGAGGTATCTCATAAACAGTGCTACTGAGTGTCCCTGCGTAAAGTACATAGGAATCATGTTCCAAAGCATGGTGAGTGTCTGGTTTGGGAATGTAACCCTCAAGAACATCCCACTCATCGTTGTGTTTGTGCACATATCTATGAGCATGTTGCTCTCAGTAGCTTTTGCTTATGTCGTTTATGTGGAGTATATCCATGAATATTGTTGTGGACATGTGCCCTGTATGTTCAGTAGAGGTCACCCCTGAGTATGCAGTATGCAAATGTGTGCAGTCATGGTGTCCGTAGTACTGTCGCATACGTCAACCTTCAGAGCTCAATAATCCTCATGGTGTGTTAATGTTGTGGTATGTAAAGCCATTGCTGTTCTGTAAGGTACACCCTAAATGGGGTGTTGTACCCTTGAATGTGTGTATATGTCTGGAGTTTAGAGGTACAATGGGTGCCTTTATTCCAGCTACAAACCCAGTACAGATAAGGGTGGCCACATAGAAGGATATCCATGCCACATTGGCAATATGGTTATCAAAGGAGTGGGTGCTACATACGTGTGTACTAAGATCCCGTATAATGTCACATGTATGTAGGGGACTACCACCTATGTGATAGTCAGTGGGTGATTGGTGTAATCCAAAGGGGATGTTCATGCACCATGTGTCATGCAGCTTGAGGCCATGTTATCGATATCAGATATCCGTCACAGTGACACCCTTATGGAGGGAGTCTGTATCAGCTGGTGGATCAATCATGGTGCCTTGTATTCAGTTGTCTGGAAACCTAGTCAGGGAAAGTCCCTCTGTGCTAGCTTGTACTTCAGGGAAGCATATACCGGACATTTGGGGCCCTATGTCTGAGGACTGTGGTATGCCAAGTGTAACTGAAATACAGTAGGTACTACGGTATGCTACCCTCATTGTGTGGGTCTTGTCCATGAGCCACTTTGCATAACATCCTGAGACATAGGGGTCGATGTGCAGGTGGATGTGTATGCTGTCAATACCAGAATGGAGAACAGTGCTGAAAGCCAATGAGAGGACAATGTAGGCTGTGTGGACCCCCTTACCATCATCAACTACCCTGGTAACTTTATCAAAGGAGTCCTCCAGGTGTAAGAGCCATGGTCTGGCCCTAACAAGTCCAACCTGGGTGGCATCAAAGGTCTGGAGCCCACCAATGTCTCTGTGAATGACTTCCTTGATCATGTGCCCCATAGCCTTGCAGAACAGTCCAGTCAGGAGTATAGGGCAATAGTCCCTCTGGTTCATTGTGGTGCCACCTGTGTGGAGTGTGATAACTGTTGCTGTGCACCATTCAGGGGCCACAATGTCTGATACAAGGCTATTAGTGAATCTGGTGGCCAAGTGGGGAGACATGTCGTTCTGAGGTTTGTGTAAATCACAGCCTGGGATGTTGGATGGTTACATGGAGTCTGTGTTCCAGGCTTTAGAGAGTGCAGGTTGGAACTGTGTAGTTGTGACCGCAGGGACCCTGCAATGTTCCTGCATGGATTATGGCCCTGTAGGGAGTGAGAGGGTGTAAAGTTAGCATGGAACCCATCCACCAGGATGTTGCCAACATCACTCGGTTCTGTAATGTTCCTGAGTAACCGTCGTATGTCAGAGCAGATGTGGGTATTGCCATTGACTACTGACATACCTCCATAATGCTTTGTGGTACACCCTGGAATGTGTCGCAGTAATGTTTACGTAGCTAGGTTTGGAGGATGTGATAAGGAATCCCGGAGCCCTACTGAGGCTGACCAGTGAGCTACCCCACCCATGGGATTGTACTCCACTTTGCAACAGCCTCCACCTTTTGTTGTACATTATGTCCATGGAACTGGACCCCCAGAGTGGCGTCCATTATCTGGTGGGTACCATCATGGCTCTGTTTGGAATAGCATGATCCATGCAGTCATGTAAGTGCTAATGAAGTGCACTGGGGTATGTTTCAGCATTTGTATGTGCATTGTCCATCTGCACGGGTGTCATGACATTTACTACTGCTGTCATAAGACATCTGTAGTAGGCGTTGTACTAATCTTGTACTGTGTATGCCGTGAAGGGTGTGGTGCTGGGATGTGGATAACAAGGGTGATTAGCATATGTTCAGAAACTACCAACAGCATGCCACTGCAATTGTCAGGGAACAAGGTGGAACAGGTGGTGGGCCACCAACCCAGCCCCCACTCACACACACCGAGGAGCTACTGGCCAGCCTGGGGACACCCTCAGAACAGCATCCACAAACACTAGCTGCCATCGTGGAGGTGGGTGTCTCCCAACCAATGAGCCTGGAGTTGCCTAGTAAGTCACTACTGCACATATGACTATTATATCCCATTTAGTTTCATGTGTCACTGTACAATATGTAATGTAACATCATATGCAAGGTATGTTTACACACATGCTGCATACTACAGTATGCTACCCTGTGTATGCACACATGTGCATACTATATGCTATTGTACAGGCAAATGTGTTAACATGCACAGTGCACCCTGTGGCTGTCATACAGTCATGGATAATGTTCAAACTGCTGTGTCACCCCTATACAGGTACCTCTGGCATGCCGCACAGACATCAGTCCATTGCAGGTGAGACTGTCATCAGTATCAGGCATGTTAATGCATATATCTATTCGCCATGTGGCCAATTAACACATGCACACATGATGTATGGTCCAGTCATGATATACAGGTCACAGCTCCCATCATTCACACTGGCTACCCATGTGCAATATATACAAATGAAATGAAACACCGACATAAACCCACAGTATCTGTCATTGCTACATGTGTGGACAGCTGTGCATACAACAGTGGAGGTGTTGTTCAATGTAGGCATATGTACTATACATTGGAACAACACATGTGTGGTACACAAATATTACCACACAGTGAGCTGGGATATGGGCAGCCCACAGGGGTCACCATTGTGTTATATGGTGCACACATTGTGATGTGCCATCTGACATGTCCCAGACATGTAGTGTTCTGGCTGCAATATTGTCACACTATCCCATAATACATACCCCACATACCAAACATACAACCCGTTGTCTGCATAGCCCTGTGGATGGTGACATATCTGACATCTATTGGTGTATGTCATATGGGACTACACAGACATGTGAGATAGATGGCCATCACAAACATTTGGCCAACACATGTACACACATGGCCATGGAGGATGGCCAGAGACATGTAGCCACACAGTAGATGTGATGTGTATACACCTTGTTACACATTGTCCACACATGGTCTAACTATAGCCTTAGTTGACTGATTATACAGTTGATGTGGTACACTGGACATCCTAAAAGCCTGTGCACAGCTAGTGGAGGTGTCACGTAAGTCGACCATATAAGATGTGTTGAACATCACAACTGTGTCATAGCATGACAGTAGTCACCTGTACAGCTTCCACAGACATTGACACCACATCAGGCCACAGATACCGTACATTCCCCTTGCTGCTGTAGGACATCACCATCAGCCGTGCACCTCGTTTGTGTGGTACATCAATGTCATGTAGCAGATAATCATGTGGGACATGGTGTATTGACAAGTCTGCCATGTGTGGACATGGTTGCCAGGCAGCTAAGACTCTGTAGTAGTTGTGCAGGGGTGTCATCCGTAGGTCTTCCAGTGACCTGTCACATGGCACAGCATGGTTTGGTGTATATACTCCTCAGGAACGTGGGTCACAATCCACAGTTATGTCATGTGTATGAACGCAGTTATGGCTATGCAATGTGTGCATATTACACACTGTATAGCAATATAGATACCTCATGATGCCATGCAATGGCACAGTGTCTGTACTTCACACTGTATAGCAATGTAGATGCCTCACACTAACCTTCCATGCTCATGGACATTTGCTAAACGTGCATTCTATCTGTAGGGCATACAGACAACACTGCAATGTGATACCCATTACAATGCTGTACATGTGTCAGGACACCATTTTGTCAGACATATATGCATGTCAATGCACATGTCAGCAGATTACATGTCAAGGTCACTTCAGCCATGTGTACTGTTAGCCTGTGCTGGTCCACATGGTGTATCACAGGGATGCATGCTTAGTACCATGATTGTGTGAACTGCATGGCTACTGATATGACACCTGCTTGCTGTTGTGTGCAACCCAGGGAGGTATGCTAACTACCACTATTAATGTCTGAGCTGCATGCTGTCTACTGTATCACATGCATGCTGCATGCCATCTGTCAAATCACATGCATGGTGTGTCTGTGTGTGTGTCTGTGTGTGTGTGTGTGTGTGTGTGTGTGTGTGTGTGTGTGTGTGTGTGTGTGTGTGTGTGTGTATTGTAATGTAGAGTCTTTCTTTGCATTCACAGGTGATGTAGGTGCGTTACCCTCCTGCGGTCCGTCTGATGTTAGTGTCCCCACAGATACTAGCAGTGATGAAAATATGCATGCGGTACAGGCAGGGTTGTCAGGGGCTGAATCTGTGCCAATGGTTGCCATCCCAGCTATGTCCCCCTCTTCTCCGCACACAGTTCTCATGCCAATACATACCCCATCACCAGTGGCCATAGAAGAAGGACAGTCAGCATGTGTAGCTTGGAAGAGGAATATGTGGTGGCTGCAGAAAGTGTGTCTCCACACCATGGTATCAGTGTAATGACTGCAGATGTGCCACACAGGCATGTGGCCAATGCTGCTCGTAGGAGGACCTCTGGCAGACATGCACCTGCAGGACAGAGTGCAGCAGTTGGTGTCACCAGACGCATGTTCCAGACTGTAATGGCGGCACAGGCACGTGCTGAATGGCAGAACAGAGAAGGGCAGAGGCTTCAGAGGGCTGCTATCCGTACTCTAAATGACAACATCCAGGCATTGGCAAATGCTCAACAGCAGATTGCTGATGTTCTGGACAGGCGATTGGGTGACATGGTCAGACTCCTTGACCGTGGAATGGCAATCCGCGAGCGTGAGCTGTCTGTGCCAGAACATCTGGTAGGTGTAAGGCGTAGGCCACATGGACATAGGCCAGCTACACCACCTAGTGCAGGTCAACATGAATGAGCCACCTCTCATGCCCGCTCCCATAGTGCCGGTAGCAGTAGCAGTGCAGCTGGTGCTGCGCTGTCCACACCAGAACACAGCAGGTCACATGGACGTGGCCCTGGACGTTCCCAGCAGGGACACGGTTCCAGTGGACATGTGTCATCGGACAGTAGCCAATCTGTATCTCTGTCTGGTAGTGCCTGTGCAATCCCTGGCAGGCACAGATCACGTGGCCATGGCCGGACACAGTGAGATGTACAACCTGGGCTGTAAAATCTGGAGCTGTCAATATTACCCCTGTGTAGCCCTGGCAAAAGGCAGAACTGTGTGCAATCATACACGCACACAGCAAAAACATCTGTAGGGCACCGCAACACCCACATGCATAATGACCACTCATGTCCAATCAGATCACCTGCCCTTACCCACTCACATGATGTCATCCACTGGTGCAGCCTATGCCCCTGGCAAACATTATCACCCTGTGCATAAGATGGTGCCTGTGCCACATCCCTGTCATCCACACCATCAGTGCAGGGCACGCTCAAATGGTCTGATGCACAGGGTGAACAGAATAGTGAGAGAAGTGTATATTACATCAGTTGTGTACTGTTGACACACACCAGACATACCATGTAGTACAGGTTTATAATGCATTGTTATATGTTCACAGTATGTGTCTTAGTAACAACAGTAACAGCATGTTGGTAATGATGCCCTGGTTCCCTCCTTATGGTCTACTTGCATGTGCCAACAAGTAGCAGTGTTTGCAGTTTCCCATGTGTAAATGTGGAGTACTCACAGGCATGTAGGGCAATACCACCATGCTATACATAGCCTCAACCTGACTGTTAGAAAGGCTACCATACCACAGATGTCCACACATCTACTGATCCAGACGCATGTGGGCTGTTTAATAGGCTACAGTGGCTAGAGACATGACATCCATACCAGGTCACATCACAGGTATTTTGACATGGTGTGGGGGGTTTACACAGCGGTCTGGCCGATGATAACGTTAGAGGCCACTTGATAGCATGAGGCCTCACTGTGTAGCAGTAATACTCTGTCACATTACAGGATGAGAACACACAGAGACATACACAGAAACACACAGTAACATGCTCACGCTCATGTGGTCCACAACACTATAACGCACACTCGATAGTGTTAAAGTGAGGACCCCTGCCTATGTGGTAATCACCCTCACAGTATTGTGCACCCACACGAAATGACACAAAGAATGAACATGTACAGGTAGCCAGTAAGGCTGAGACCGATGGCATCAACAGGGTAGTAGACTGCATCACCATGAGGGGTTGGAGATCCTGTCTGTTCTGTATGGTAGCATACACCCTCACTCCATGCACCAGACAGCCATACATACACACACACACACACACACACACACACACACACACACACACACACACACACACACACACACACACACACACACACACACACACACACATAGACACACTGTGGAGTCCACAAATGTCATTCACATATGGATAGCTGACGTGTGTGATACACACACCACCCCTGCCTACATCATGCTTTCCACACTGCAGTATGTACAGATCTCTACAACAGTGTACAGGGGTGTGTAACAAGTGGGATTTATTCCCCACCATATGTGGCATATATGGTCACACAAGCAAACACACATGGCAGTACTGTGATTGATACACCTGCTATATGATGATATGTCTGACAGACATGCAGCAGTATTGGCTGCATTATGTGTACCAACTCTACCTTCAGCAATTGTGCTGCTATATGCACACGGGAGGATGTAAGTGTTACAGGTATCACATGAATTACAGTCAGTAACATCCGACCGCTGTGTAGGTTTTATGTCTTCACCGTCAAGTAACAGTAACAAAGCATACTGTTTGCACATGTAATGGTAGGATGGCTTGTGACACACCTGTGAGCCGTCCCCGGCAAACATCCATCTGCAAAGGTGGATCACAACTTCATGTCCACACATCCATCCATACCTATGTACATCCTACCGTACTGTCAGTATTTTACCATATACCGGTATCAATGATGGGGCTGCATTGCAACTGCATGTTGTAGTTAAGCACAGATGAATTACATACATCAGCTACTGCACATGCATGGTAGCTGCATGCACACCACTACATGTACATGTGTGTTGGTCCTACATGCCTGTCATGTAGCCATGTTTGTATGCATTGCGATTGGTGGACATGTGTGATGACATACATAACACATGGACTGTTGTATGATATGATGGGTGTCATGGGTAACTAGTACAGAGGGAATGTTTCCTTGGTCGACATTGCTACCTCATGTACTGTTAGCATTCAACAGCCATGGATCTACCTTTGATGTGCATGCGTGTGATTGCTGTAGCCACTTGTCTGCACGGAGGACAGCAAAAGCTATGCTATGTACATATGTGTTGTGTGTGTGTGTGTGTGTGTGTGTGTGTGTGTGTGTGTGTGTGTGTGTGTGTGTGTGTGTGTGTGTGTGTGTGTGGTCCATGCACATATCCACTGTGATTACATGTATGTCATATCCAAACATGTGTGTTCTTTGGTGTACAGCGACAGTCATCTGTCACAGCTGTGTAAGACCCAGGGCCCCTGTTATGTGTAGAGCTGACCTGGTTATGTACAGTCATATCATTGCATTGCATAACACATGATGGAACCCTGTCAGTAGATGTGTAGTCTGCACAGTTGCTGTAGACCTATGTACAGTCCACTGGGCATGAGTCACACGGTGTTGTGGTAATGTATGAATGTGTGTTGCTGGTCCAAGGACATGGTGATGTCTGAGGGCTACATAGTAGAATGTGATGTTTACCTCTGTGATCTGTACCTGAGACATCTGTGATGGCTCTTGAGTGTGTACTGGTCAGTACATGTGAGTGGCCTTCATGCACGTGGGGACAGTAACACCATACTGTGCCCTTCCATGTTTGGAATCCATGTGCATACAAGACAGCCCTTTGCTACTGCTAAGTGTGTGAGCATGCCCAGTACACCATTGTGTAGATGGACACACAGTACATTCCAAACTGTGCCCTTCTGTGTGCATGCAAGACAGCCCTTTGCAACTGCTAAGTGCGTGAGCATGCCCAGTACGCCATTGTGTAGATGGACACACAGTACATTCCGAACTGTGCCCTTCCATGTTTAGAATCCGTGTGCATGCAAGATAACCCTTCGCTTCCACTAAGTGTGTGAGCATGCCCAGTACGTCATTGTGTAGATGGACACACAGTACATTCCAAACAGATGTGTGATACTGTGTGTGTGAGCATGCACAGTGACACCTTGTGTCGGTGATGTGCCTCTGTGTATGGGCATGGTCATTGACATCCTGTATAGCGATGGTGGTCATCCAGGCAACAGATGTCCATACCCCACGTCAGGATGGATGCCTACATTGAACACACTGGTTGACTGTCTTGAAGGGTGTACTGTCTGTGGCGCGTTTCGTATCTATATAGTGTTGTAATAGTGCTCCGTATATAGGCAGTTGTCCAGCTCACACCACTGCCGTGTGTTTGTCTACGTCTACCTTGGGACAGTAATATGCTTTTAGACTGCTCACTCTCTATACATTCCCTATCGGCGTCTTTGCCTTTGCGGATGATGTCATCCACCTAGAAGTATGCCTCTGGGAGTGCTGTGTTCCAGTAATCTCGGTAGCGCCTTCTGTAACTGCGTAATGCTGTAGGGTGATAAGGCAGTTAAGTGTATGTTCGACTCCCAGCCCTGCCAAGTGTGTGTGTGTGTGTGTGTGTTTCTGGGCCTGGGGACAGAGTAATGTTTTTAGACGTCTCACTCCACATACATTCCCTATCGGCATCTTTGCCTTTGCGGATGATGTCATCCACCTAGAAATATGCCTCTGGGAGTGCTGTGTACCAGTAATCTCGATAGCACATTCTGTAGCTGCATAATGCTGTAGTCTGATAAGGTAGTTAGGTGTATGTTCGACTCCCAGCCCTGCCAAGTGTGTGTCTGTGTGTGTGCGTGTTTCCAGCTGCCTGGGGACAGAGTAATGCTTTTAGACGGCTCACTCAACATACATTCCCTATCGGCGTCTTTGCCTTTGCAGATGATGTCATCCACCTAGAAGTATGCCTCTGGGAGTGCTGTGTTCCAATAATCTCGATAGCACATTCTGTAACTGCGTAATGCTGTAGTATAATAAGGTAGTTAGGTGTATGTTCGACTCCCACCCCTGCCAAGTGTGTGTGTGTTTGTGTGTCTTTCCGGCTGTCTGGGAGCAGAGTAATGCTTTTAGACATCTCACTCCACATACATTCTCTACCTGCGTCTTTGCCTTTGCAGATGATGTCATCCACCAGGAAATATGCCTCTAGGAGTGCTGTGTACTAGTAATCTCGATAGCGCTTTCTGTAATTGCGTAATTCTGTAGTATGATAAGGTAGTTAGGTGCATGTTCGACTCCCAGCCCTGCCAATTGTGTGTGTGTGTGTGTGTGTGTGTGTGTGTGTGTGTGTGTGTGTGTGTTTCCAGCTGCCTGGGGACAGAGTAATGCTTTTAGATGGCTCACTCCACATACATTCCCTATCGGCATCTTTGCCTTTGCGGATGATGTCATCCACGTAGATGTATGCCTGTGGGAGTGCAGTGATGCTGGAACTCGGTAGCACATTCTGTTACTGCATAATGCTGTAGTGTGGTAGACTAGACAGGTAGGTGCTCGATTCAAATGAATGGCAGGTGTGTATGTCTGGCAGTTATACCATATGTGTTGGTATCTGTGGGTGGCTAGCTGCGGGATGTGTTCAGTGTGTTTTGTTGCTGACCTATATAGTGTCCACAACTCACATATTCTGCCAAGACACTGGGTTGTCAACACATACATTCCCAAGTAGGTCTGGTGAGTAACTGTCAGCAGCCGTACTCTTACCCTTGATATGGTCTGACCCGTGTGACGCAACATAACACACATGCCTTGATAGTAACAACACTACATGATGCAGGTGGCACATGTAGTTTCCTTTCCATTCCTGTCTAATGCTTTGCTGTCATGTGGTCCGCTGTTGTGATATAAATGCCATATCTACATATGTGTGTACATGTATATGTGTGTATGTGTATATATATATACATATATATATATATATATATATATATATATATATATGTCCATGTATATATGTATACAAATAATATATATGATATATGTAGATGTAGAGGTGGACATAGATGTGAACATATATGTCTGGGGACATCAGCACTATTGAATGTTTGTGCCGGATGATCTGCACGTGATAACCTGGGATCTATGTATATCTGCCATGGCGTGGTGGTAATGCACATCATCTGTAGTGTGCAGGGCCACAGGTTGTAGTCATGTAGACACCGGTTATTTTGTTGCTGGGAAGACCATGGGTCATTGAATATGGTGATAGTAAGGCACCTGTTGCTAGTTGTGTATGGATCTGAGCGACACTGAGCAGTGGTTATTAATTTGGAGGTTTGGTATGGGTCATATAACTATTCATTAGAAGACTATACTATGCAGATGAGGTTGACTATAGTGCATCACATTTATCACCAGGGTGTGCTACTGGTCTCTGGAGTGTATGTGTGTAGTCAGCCAGGTGCAGGTCTCGAATATAATTGACAGCATGGGAGGGGGGTCAGGCATACTATACGTACATTGCAGTACTGTGCCTTGGGAGTGCTCCTGCCTTAGCTCACCTAAGCTAAGGGTGTGTCTATACCTGCCTGGTGATGTTGGGAAGGATGACAGCAGTGGTGGGGTAGTCAGGGTGTACAGGCTGCACAAACAGGTGTTGATCAGCACAATCAGCAGATGACATGGCCAGCCCGCACATGAACAGTACGTTAATGCGAGCATACACACAAGTTTCGTCCTCACTCTACACCATCGGTGTATACCTGCAGGGACATTTCATGACACAGTCCAACGAAATGTCATGGGCTGCAGCAGGCAACATATACCAACATGTGCAGGAGGCTGGGGCAGTGAGGATGTGTATGCTGCCGAACAACCCTTAATGGGGTGACATAAGACTTTATAGACCGAGGGTGACTTACCAGGGACTACATGGGCTGGGGATGTTGGAGCACTATGGGGTGGACAGAGACCTTCTACAGCAGCTTGTTGACCTGTGCCTGCCACACCTGACACATCAAACAGGCCGAGGGAAACACATTACAGTGGATACCATGGTATGTGTTGGCCTAGATGTACTAGCCACAGGTACCTCACACAGCACAACTGGAGATATCATGGGTATCTCACAGGAATCTGCATCCAGAGTATTGCACCAGTTCACAGACACCATGTCAACACATGCTAGTGAGCACATACATGTCCTCAACACACGTGATTAGTAGACCAGCAATATGTATCTGTTCAACCACACGGATGAGTACCCTGGGGTACTGGGTGCCATAGCCTGCACACACATACACATTGTAGCACCACCCGGTGAGCGGGGTAGGGCCTACAGTCACTGCAGGGGCATACCCTCCAACAGCTAAGCCATATGTGATGGCCAGGGCATGAGATTGAATGTGTGTGCTGTCTGCCTTGGAAGCTATGATGTGTCCGATATATGGCTTCTGACACAGCTGTAGAACACCAATGCCAATATGGACATCCCCTACATTCTCCTAGTGGGGATGCTGGGTAAACACTGGTGTTGTGGCTGATGACACCCATCAGCAATGCACACACACCTGAACACTCACACCATACTGAGGCGGATGCACAGGCAAGATATATACTTGTGCATGTGTTTGGGATGCTCAGTTCACAGTTCTGGTATCCGGACGCATCCGTTGGAGCTCTGCAGTATTCACAAGCTACATGCATACAAGTTGTTATGCTATGCTACACAATCTTATCCTGCTGTAAAAATTGCAGCAGGAACAGCATGGGGCAGGGCCACACAACCCAATACCACTGCCAAGGCCTGTACAGTCACAGTGTGACTTGGTGAAGGAACTACCTGAGCAGGGCACAGTCGGTGAATGCCCGTGCCCAGTATGACCTGCTCTTGGCAAAGAGGCAACAGAAGGCATATGCACTGACACAGTAGGTACCCACAGATTTTCCCTCTCTGACCCACACGCAGTACAATGGATGCCAAACATGACAGTACCTATGCTCGGCCATGTATAGGAGGTGCACTGTGTGCATCCGACATAGGCAGTACTCCAGCAACTCCAGCACTGTCCTCAAGTCCAGAACACACCCAGGGTATGTCTATTGACCTAACAAGTGGCAGTTGTATTAGAATGTGTAGTTACCCATTGCTATGGTATGTATGTGAGCATACAAGTGACTGTGGTGGCCAAATGTTAGGGCAGCAGACAGTACACATTCATAGTGGCACCATGACCTCTGTAGCACATACGGGGGTCACAATGGTAGCCTGTAGTACACAGGGTGTCCTACCCACTGCAGATTATGGGCTGACCATCATGTGTGTCCGTACAGCCCACACACGTTCCATGCAGCTGGACAGATGTGGACCAATACAGACAAATGATATACGATGGCCTATGGATATGTCCAATGAATGACCTCAACCCCCTAAGACACACACAGATGACAGCAGGCCAGGCAGTTTGATGTAGGTTGTGTAAGCTAGGACGTCCACCACCACTGTGCTGGTAATTAAAGCTGGGAATTGACATACCCTGGTATCCCTCCAACCAACAATTTAGGTAGGTCCACACACTGGCATGGAGTACCCAGCATACCAGTACAGTAGCGGCAGATGTGTACAACTGTTGGCTGTGCCCCCCATCAAACGTACACATGTGAGAGTCATGTGTGCCACCCACGGTGCTGTGTAGGACTGTGGTTGTGGTTGGATGTCCCCCATGCTATACAGAGATGTAGCAACTGTCAATGCCACATGACCATTAGCTACCCTGCAGACACAGCATGACACCTGTCTGTGTAGAACGGAGGGGTCAGCAACACAGTACTAACTATCTGGACATGTGACACATGCAATACAGTTGACCATACTTGGCATGCTCACACACATGACGGTATGACGGTAATGTCGGTCGACAACATGCGTAACAGTCATACTGGGCATGCTCACACACTGAAACACAGGATGGCCAGGCATGCATACACCAGTGGTTCAGACATATCTGCCAGTACATGGCTATACTGTTGGAAGTCTGCGCTGTATGTTGTGTGTGTGGTCTATTGTCTGTACATATGCCATGGTCTATTGTTAATTCACATGAGCTATGTGCGCAGGGTACTTCTACCATCACGTGTATAGGGCAGTTCTTTGTTTGCGGACAGGCCGACATCTTTGGATACAGACTGGGTAAGGCACATTCCAGCAGGAAGGAGCAGTTGTGCGTGGGAGTGCACAGTGTTAAGCACTGCTGACCTCTGGTCACAGCACCTTATACATGTTTAGACTCCACATTTCTTTGACAGTGCACTACTGGCATACTGGTAGACAAACAAGCTTACAGCCGCTCGCTCACCAACATTTCCACTTACATTTGTCACTCACGCTGGGTGTGTGCGATCCCTTGTGATGCGTATTACATCGGACTACATGACTACAGTATCAGGTATGTGTAACCATTTTGCGATGGCAGGCTTTCGACTGTACGGACTCGGCGGCCTGTCCATTGATGTAATCATATTATATGCGTGTTCCTCATATGATCTGCTCCCATCTGTCTGATACATGGGGACCGATACTCTGCAATGCTGACATGTGACTTGAGTTTGTTAACGCAGCTGTCCGCCGAGTCATTCTACCGCATACCTACTGCACTTTGTCCACCTTTCAGATTGCACGACGGGAGACTGTAGGAGTGACACCTTTCCCACTTTGCATGGGACAGTCCCTCATCACGCATATCTCATGTGACAATACCAGAACTTTCCACCAATCGGGGACACATTTCTACAGAATCAGGGACAGGTAAAAAAAAAATCAGGGACACTTTTACAAAAGTAGTGCTATTAACTTGAAACATTGACAGAATCAGAACATATGACTTAATACACATATTCTGAGGTAACAGTTGTTTATAACTCTTACTTATTGTCATTAGTCAGTAAGTGTAATTCACCACCTTTCCTTCAACAGCCACTAATTTTAGGAGGGATTAAGAGGGACAGAGTTAAACTTTCAGTCAAACTCAGAGACGTACCTGACATTCAGGGATGGTTGAGTGGTATGGACAATACTCTAGCAATTGCAACTGTCCTGATTAGGGGACATTCTCATGTTGTACGTGTCTGTACTGGTTGCTTGTTACAGGTCATGTATACCTGACACGTCGATATGTCATATATAGTAGCATAAGCAACTTTACTGCTGCTAGACTACGCTTTGATTTGTTCCGATATGTATATTTCTGTACTATGCATGGCTGTAGGTATGTTCTGCCCTGGTACATCTGACATTTCTACAGAGCAGGTTCCACTTTGGTCATTCAGAATGGTGGCGGCCCTATAGACCCTATATGTAGAGCTATCACATGTGTCAAGGCAACACATACCCACAGCCAGTAGTAAACGGACGACTTCCACGGTTTGCATACATTAAGGTTATTCATGTAGCATTATAATTGATAATACTGTTTCCTATTACATGTAGCTGTTACTGATGCAACAAATTAATGTCTGACACCACTACACACACTATATAGCCTCCATTCCCGAACTCACAGGCCATGTGCCATAACTGCCATTTTGCAGGACACATCTGCCCAGACGGGTGTGTCCCTCGCAGGCGTATGGGTGTTGAACCTCTTCTATTATGCTATCATCTACCTAAGGTGGTCAGCAAATTATGCACTTTCCATCAGTAGCAGAACTCACATACCAATGGGTGTGAATGAACACTGTATCAGGGACAATGCATAACACCCTGTGGGACACATTTAGATGATTGGTTCTATTAACAAGACACATTCACTGTCACAGAGCATATGTATTCATTCACGTTTGTTGAGGTACATGCTGTTTATGACTCATACATGTTGTCATCTGTCATTACCTGCATTCTGCCACCTGTTCACCTAATATCACTAGTTCTGGAAGTGTTTAGTTGGACTTTGTTACATTCTGATACATAACTATGGACGTCCATGCTAATCGGGTACACGGCACTGATTTGGTCTCTATGTATTCCCCCGAAGGTTTACAGACTAACTGGTAGATGTGCTCTTCAGGTTTGGGAGGTGTAGGCGTATGCTATGCCCTCATAGGAATATTAATGACTTCCACTGGGCGGGTCTACTACATCTCTGCCAACCAGCACCTGCACACTTAAGCCCATTAATGCATACCCATGGTCCACCTACCTGGCACCCCTCTACAGCAGTCGTGACAAATACTTACTGCGAGCGCAGCTGGGGTATGAGCACACCCCTACACATTGCCCACTCTCCCCGTCTCGGAACACATGTCATATGTTTTGTCAACCCATGTATTATCACACTTGCACAACCTACTGTTCCATGTACACCTACATCCTGCTCATATTAATGTCAGCAGATTCACACGTACCCTGAATTTTTGGGGTCCCGCAAGGGACGCCGTTATCCATGTTTAAAGTGTAGACCTTGCAGAACTCTCCCACTGGTACTTTCCTACCGGTGTTTTGTAAAGCAACAGTGTATTGATCTGTATTGCCCGTCTGTATGTCTGTCTGGCCTAGCTGGGTGATGTGAGGGGTACAACGTTTATTTATTGGACCTCCCAGTCACATATGCCCAGGCTGTAAATATGTTACCCCTAACTGCTGTGAAGTAACCTATTTATGTACATGTGTATATCTACACTGACATATATATTTTGTTTTGTGTGTATGTGTATATATCAGTACCTGTTGTGTGTGTGTATATATATATATATATATATATATATATATATATATATATATGAATATATATGTGTATGTAAATTAATATAGATATATGTATACATACGTTTTTATCTATATATGCATCTGTGTGTCCGTTAACCTATACATTTCCCGGACATGGACACTTACACATGTGTATTGGGTTTTATCTCTGCTTCAACAGCATACTATTGCCTTAGTCATTATGACACCGACACTTCACTTTGGTGAACTTGTGCCCAGTATATTGCACGCTTTACAGCGGACAGATGTCGCACCTTTTTCATGTCTGGGGTGCCGCTGCTAACTGGGATGTGATACGGTGTCATTCGACCGGTTACTTGTATGAGCAGCCTATTATTCCTGCTACTGTGTTTGTTTCTGTGCACATTCATATTATTACTGTTGATAGGATGTGTGTTTGTGTTACTGTGACTGTACGTCAACATATTGTTGTCTTCATGTAGTTGTGTCTTTCTGCTTTTCCCGGTTTGGGGTTGTCACAGCAGAAATCAGTTCCGCTCATGGGTGGCGTATAGGTTTTACATGACAGGCTGCCAGCTGATGCACAATGTCCGACAATGATACGCCCATTCACGCATGTCTCTATGCAAATGACGCTCTATCTGGGAATCGCACCTACGTGCTAGCTGACCTCCACGGGCCGCTCCATTGCACCCGGCGCAACATACCCTAGCACTCCTGTGTCCATAATCGCATATCCATAGTTTCTCCTGCACACCCGTGTTGAGTTTCCACGCATAACAGCCATTATACAACTGATATCGCAGCCATGACACACCTTTACACATTGCCTTCTCATGAGCGTTGGGGCCCTACACACATTTTGTACCACCTTGTGTATTCACAGGCTCACCATCCATTCATATTTGCACATACGTGCCTTTCCTGGTTTTATGGATTACGAACGATTTGTGGGTTACAAGTGTAGGTGGTCGCAACATGTACTACATTCTGTCTGTTTACAATGTTGACGTAGCACTTCAGCGATGTTATGGCCACTGGTATAACCCTGCCTCTGGTGTGAAGAGGGGTGTTCTACTTACACTCGTGCAGCTTTATGTGACATACGCTGCAAGCACTTCATAATTCCTTACTTACTCTGGATTCCCTTCAAAACCCTTATGTTTGCTTTCATCTTTATATATATATACACACACATATATATATATATATATATATATATATATATATATATATATATATATATATATTTATCTATACAGACATCTATCTATCTATATATATAAAAGTTACAGCTGTAGAAGACAACATACATTTGCTATGCTAATAGCTGCCTACACCCACGCAGGCACACTTGCATCTACTTATTCTGAGTTACATATGTTTACAGGCACTTCTTTGGGATTACATATGCCTTATTCCTTATGAAAGTACCACTTTGATGGAATCTGGCTAACGGACCCATGCGAACACGGTCACCTTTACATGTATAAATGTTGGGTTTACAGCACAGAGGCATTCATTACACAATTAATATGTGCTATAGTCGTACTTGAACCGGGAATGCCTTTACGTTGGGCGGATGCTGTAACCACTACACTATTGGTGTTCTGGCTCATTTATATGTATACCCATGGTTCATAGCTACTCTGACATACACCTCACCACTTCCCTTACACAGCAGGCATCCATTCTCCTGCTGGGAAAACCGCAGTACTACAGTTAGGACATTCCCTGTTTCCTACTGCTCTGGACCCATGCTGCAAGTCTACTCACTCCAAGGATATTCAGAACTCCTACGCTTATAGTCCTCGCACATACGCATGTTTGATTGTCAGGGTGTTCATGTGCTGGTCTGGGTTTAGGCTCGGCCGACTGATTAGAACTGCCCTGGCACTGTTCAAAGATCAGACATAGCACATGGACAGAGTTAGTACAGATTTTGACATTCTACCTGTGTTTACAGACTCAGGTGTTTGCAGGTTGGGGGGTGGTTTCCACGTGTTTCTCTTCCCATTTCACTATTTCATTCATTTATAGATAAAATGGATATTATTCTGGACATCTGTTATAAATTCGCTACAGGTATGCAATAGTCCTGTCAACAGATGTGACAGTTGGTTGGTGTACTTATGTGTATGGACCTCTGTGATACTCAGGGACTCATTTCTACAGGGACAAGGCTATGACAACTCAGGGACAATCACGGACACTTCTACCATATTAGTACTATTAACTTGGAACGTGTTGACAGATTAGTAAAACTACTAATTTTCTGCAGTTAAATGCATCTATTACTCTTCATTGTTGTAAGTAGTCATTCTCATTCAACACCTTTCCCCCAAAGGTCACTGGCTTTGTGAGTGGTTAAGAGGCTGGCCAGTTATTGTGCGAATGCTCTGACCATAGGTAGCCTTGACATTGTCATATGTACAGGTCGGGATGTATTCTGGGGACTAGGTTTGCCACCTTTTCAAATGGCCAAGATAGGACATTTTCGGAACACACATCAGATTTTACAAGCCAACACATACCCACAGTCAGTACAAAGGATAGAACTTTACTTATTTGCCTACATAAAAGCCTATCGTTGTAATGATTTAGTTGCTTATTCTGTTTCTTGTAACCTTTAGGTATTTTAGATACTGAAATAATTATTTTCTGCAACTATTACATAACATATGGGGCATAATTATATCCTACAATCCCAGGACATTTGCCATTTGTAATGTATTTTGTCAGGACAAAACTGTCCAAAGAGAGACTGTCCCTCGAAAAGCGGGACAGATGGTAACCCTACTGCGGACACCAGATTGTTTGGGCCAACACATAACCACGGTCAGTGCAGGTTTAGAACATTCATTTGTTTCCTAGCTGTGAGCCTTATACCTTTGGCACTTTTGCTGTTTGCCTGTTTCTTCTACGAATTACGTTTATTCTATCCTGACGTGACCGCTTTAGGCAACTGTTACATGCAGTATGGTACATAGTTATTTCCTACAATCACAGGACATTTGGCATTGTATCATTGTTGGTCAGGTCACGCCTACACACACATTAATTGTCCCTCACACAGTGGATCAGAGGGTATCCTGTTTACATCAGTGCCTTCATCACCCTTATACCATGTGCCACTATGCGAATGTGTGCAATATATTCTTTTGCTTATTCGTGTCGGGACACGTGCGTCACGGGCAGGTGTTTGATCCTGGGTAGTAGGTTCTGCATGACCATCTAGGGCTGGACAGTCTCGTGCACCACTACTGTACATTCCAACTTGTGTCCAGATATCTACAGGACTGGACTTCATGTCTTCATACCCATTCTAATGTTTACACAGGTTACTTATCCCATGAGGGATATCCCAAAAATTGAACAAGACCAAAACAAGACAAATACCGAACATTGTTCTGGCGTTACAAAAATGTGCTGGGGGTTTACATGCAAGGGATACATAGTTTGCAATCCTGAAACTGCCTAGGGTGACACTACCTGGCTGCACCAAACCAGTACGCCAAGTATGGCTGGATTTGGTGGACGTTCAGGTATGGGAGCAGGTTGTGTGCTGTGGAGGGGATGCTGGGTAGTCCATTATGCATCCAGGTGTGTTGCACTTGATATGGCCTGTTCCATCAGGACCAATCTATGGGTATGTGCCTGTGACATGTCTATACATTTGTATCGCACATTTTAATATTCATATGTTTGTGGGATTGTGTTCTACAGTATGGCCTGTCTGCTTGTATTGCAGATGTGTATACATGTTTTTGTGTTTTTTTCTGCTTTACCCGGTGCTCCCTCATACACCTCCGGTTCACCTATTCTGCATATGACACAGTTTCGCCTTGGAGGATTATACCATTACCCATCCCCCCCATACACACATATTCCTGACACTCCATCACCACTGATTTGGTCGATGGCCCATGACACGGTCAAGGTAACACATTGTATACCGTACATATGTCAGGTACCTGTATGGTTGTGTGGACTACCCTGCCATGTTTGACTTTCCACATGCTATACCTCACACACATAGGTACATGCCCATACTTAACTTTCATGACATGGTTGGTATACCTGGGTAATACCCGTTCAACTGTGACACATCCTGACAAGTTCGGCTTGGACTGCTGATGTGCGGATTTTGGCCGACTGTTCTAATCATTGGTAGGATGTCACCTTTTCCTATGTCCAGGATGGGATATATTCCGGACACATATCTGAATGTACTGGACAACACATACCCACAGTCAATGATACAGATAATACTGTTCCTTTCAGCCTACATGTTGCCTTATTGTTGTAGCAATGTATATGCTCCTTCTGTTTCGTTTACATGCTTATTCTATTTCCTGTCACATTTGGTATGTGAAATATGGAATTACCTATTGTATGTGACTATTACATGCCTTGTAGGGATATTATTCGGTCATACGGTCGCTAGATATGTACATTTATTGTGTTTTTTGTTATGGACACATCTGCCCAGCTGTGTAACCTCCCTCACAGTATGGTTCAGCTGGTGACCCTGATCATTGGGCTGGACATACCTATTGGTGGCGTGCTAACATATGATGCGTTTCACTTCCACTTGGTATAACTATCTACACTGCATTGGACTATGGGCACACAGTTTTCAATGTCATTTGTTCGCGGGATAGGGACCCGTTATTCCCTACCATGCATTTGTATTTGCTTCTTCATTTTGTGTTCGCAGGAACTGTCTTGCATGCTTTGCATACGTTTCAGTATCCACAGACACTGACAGATGTGATTACTATTGCTTGCAAATTGTTATATGCAAGTATTTTAGGTTTCACGTTGACAGCTGACATTTCCACGCCTCCGTGCGGCACTTCGACACACCCTATGCACTTGCGCTCCTTTCCTATGCACGTGGCTGTGGCGGCAGTGCGCCTTCATTAATATGCATTTGGCGCTACTGCGCTGTCTTCACACCGCACGGTAGGCAGAAGCCTAATGCCGGCCTTGCGCAGAGCTTCATGAATCCCAGGGATAGTGTGGTACATAAAAATGCATCTTTTATTTTTATTGTGATTGACAGAATCATCGGACAGAAAACCAGTAAATCAGGTTGGCAACAAATATTAAATAACAAGGAGAAAAAATGGCTTATCAAACTGGCGGCACTGTTTTCACCAGGTCTTAATGAATATCTTTAAGTGATTTGCTTAATTGAATAATTAATTAAGTTCTAAGCTTCATCCATTGGAGATGAAGTGAATATCTCTTTGCTGCACTGAAGAAGACTTTGTATTTTTACAGCCAAAACCGGTCTGTTTTCTCTTCTTTTTATGCTTTTGAGCTAATAAATGCAACGATTTGTGCTGCAGTCTGCTGGCTCACATTTTTTTACTGCTATAATTTCTTTTGGAGCCCTGCAGTTGCCATACTTGCAGGGGTTGATTTATCTACAGATGATTACTTTTCAGTTTCAGTCAACAGTAGGGTTGCCACCTTTTCAAATGCCCAAAGTGGGGCATTTTTGGTACAAACATCAGATTTTGCAGGGCAAAACATACCCACGGCCAATAAAAATGACAGAACTTCACTTTTTTTCCTAAATAAAACTTATTCTTGTAGCATTTGAGTTTATTTTTCTGTTTCTTATAACATTTAGGTGTCTCAGATACAGAATAACTGTTTTATGCAACTATTACATAAAATATAGGAAATATTTTTGTCCTAAAATCTTAGGACATTTGGGATTTTTTCAATTTTTTTGCAGGACACAACTGCCCAAAGAGGGACTGTCCCTCACAAAGTGGGACAGGTGGTAAGCCTAGTCAACAGGAGATAGGATGTCTGTACTAGAGAAGATTTTGTATTGTCTGTAAATGTGGAGGAATGTAAATTATTTTATGACTTCCACCATTTGTCAAAAGATCTAAGGTCTATGCATGTTTGCAGGAAGATGCTAAAATGAATGGTTTTGAGCCTGGAAAATGAAGTCAGACGACAAGAAATTATGTCATTCTGCAAGTATTCCAGAAGTAATATTTGGAATAGTAATTTAAGAAGTCTCTGAGAGAGAGACAGGGTATTCTGTATTTTGTCTTTGACCTGACAAGATCCATTCACCACACATCTACCTTGCTATGCGTAAGTGTACTAGGGTACAGTATAATTGTTTAGATATAGTCAGGAATATAGCTAAGATTAATTTAGATGTCTCTTTGGTTTACTATCAAACTTTTGAAACAAACTTCGTCGATTGTACTATCGTCGAACACGGAAATTCGAAAACGGTAATATCGATGTCAAAAAAAACAATCTAGGAATGGGTTTTAACATGGGTTGAGATAGGTGTTCAGTATTATTCCGAACTACAAACATCTCCCCTACCTCGACCCATGTTAAAACCCATTCCTAGATTGTTTTTTTGACATCGATATTGCCGTTTTCGAACTTCTGTGTTCGGTAGTACAGTCAACGGAGTTCGTTTCAAAATTTTGATAGTAAACCATCTTTTTATTAAACAATGTCCTGCAATGTTGTTTTACGTATTTCCTGTGATTTTGAACTCTAATGTAACTGTGATTATTTACTAAGTATTTTCTTCTTCTTTTATTAATTATTAACTATATTTAAACCTGTCATTGTGGCTGATATTTGTGGGACATATTTAAGTTCCGAGAGTACTTGCATATTTATTTGATGACACTGTGGGCCATTCCTAATAGACTTGCTCTTGGTCAAACTACCATTTGTATTGATAGTAACATTACACAGCAAGATTGGAACCCTTTCCTAAGGGTCTTAAAGTAGCTGAAAAGGAGTGACTGGTGGCAGTAATAACTACCTTATAGTCTGGGCAGAAGGGAGCATAGATAGTAAACCTGTGTCAGCCTTTCCCAGGGGTGTGTGTGTGCGTGTGTGTGTGTGTGTGTGTGTGTGTGTGTGTGTGTGTGTGTGTGTGTGTGTGTGTGTGTGTGTGTGTGTGTGTGTATAAATCAAATCTCAAAGAGTGTGTGTGTGTCAGTTACTCAGGCAGGGACATGGACATGAAACACTGGTTGGACAAAGAGGTTGCTGGAGGCCTTGGCTTGGTCACTCAGCTGACATCTCAACTCTTTGTCTGTGCCAATGAGGAGTCTTATTGGGGATCTGGAGAAGGAGAGAGAAACCAGCCACAGACTGACTGTGGTCTCTTTGTCCTCTTAAGGGAAATTGCACTTGATGCAGAGAGCTGTAGCTGGAAATACTGTGTGTGTACCTGTTATCCTCCCAATGTGTGTATCCTCCCCTGTTACCAGTGATGAGGATTGAGGCTCCTTGATTACTGGGCCAGAGCTGGAGTGTCACATATTAATTGGTTGGCAGTGATGGGATATCCACCTACTAGGATTCAGTAGTGTGGATATTGAACTCCCGTAGCCTGTAAACAGTGGTCACTGAAGAAGGTCAGCTACACAGTGAACATTCAGAGATTTATATCACAATAGTTTTATTTATTTTTTTGTTAGCTTAGTTAGTGAGAGCAGGCAAGGATGTCAGCAGAGGAATATGGCAATCTGATAAGGAATAAGTTGTCTCAGATGTGCCAGGCCAAAAGGCTGGGGCAATGCAATCTGACTAAAGCAGAAATGATTGCAGCCTTGAGCACAGCAGTATCACAGACCAGCAACCAGGAGGACAACCAGGCTGGCCTTGGAGATGTACAACTGTCAGAAAATGGACAGTTCAACCTTTCCACAGAGGACTTAAAAATCCATCTGGAGTTAAAGACACTTGAACTGGAGGCCAAACATTTAGAACTAGAATCAGCAGAGTGACTGCTGCATTTGGGGGCTGAAGAAAAGGAGAAACAGATGGCACTACAATCAGTAGAGAGACTGAAATGTCTAAAAGCTGAAGAGAATGAAGGCAGAGACAACATGAGAAGGAGATGCTGACTCTTCGCCAGATTCATGGAGGTAATGGGGAAGGGAATAACCAAACTCCAGAAGCCAGAAATGTCAGTAAATTTCTTTCACAATTTACAAAGGGTGATAATTTTGATAGTTTCATTCATATGTTTGAAGGGTATGTAAACAGTATAATGTTGACCGAGGGCTCTGGGTACAGTTCCTGACCCCCTTAGTCTATGGTAAAGCTGCAGCTACTGTTTCTAAATTGTTTGATACTGATTGCTTAAATTATAATAATGTTAAATAATTGTTTGTTAGAGTGTTTTAAGTTATCACCTGAAGCTTATAGAAAAAGGTTTTGTGAGCATAGACGCAAGGCAGAAGAAAGTGTGTGTGAATATATTTCTGAGTTAAGCACTTATTTTCATAGGTGGGCGAGTGGGTGTCAGGTCACCACTTTTGAAGGGCTGGCAGACCTTTTGGTGAGGGAACAAGCCTTACCACTTTTCCTGAGGACATGAGAATCTGGCTAGCACATAGGCAATGCAATACTTCAGATAAGTTGGGGAAGAAGGGAGATCTATACCTAGGAAGCAGTGTACCACTGCACAGGAAAGGGATACCCAGTGCTACTCATGGGTCTAAGGGAACCTGCAGTGCACAGCCTAAACTGTCTCAACAGAGTATGCCAGTAGCAGGGGAAGCCACTAGTTCAGGTACACAGCCAGGACTAAGGGTTAAATGTTTTAAATGCAACCAGTGGGGCCATGTAGCATATAGATACCTATGGAGGCAAGGTTGGGAGCAAAGATTAGAGAACCAGTAAGTGGGAAAGACAGAATGCCAGCAGTAAGTTGCTTGAAGACAACAAGGGTAGCAAATTACCACAAGAGGTTCTATCCTATCTTAGTAAATGGGAAATAGGCCACTGCTAAAAGAGACACAACCCCTGACCTAACCATTGTGAAGCCTGCAATGGTTAAAGAGGAGAACTACTTGCTTGGGCAGTCTACTCCAGTCAGCGCTTTAGGAGGGACCTGTTAAATAAATTGTTAAAATCAGACTGTAAAAATCATTAGGCTTTTTAAAATGACAGTCAGTAACACAGGATGCTCAAGTTTTAACAAATATGCATTTTACTAATGATTATTAGGAGGCAAAAAACCATACATAAACATGTACAGAGTTTTGACTAACTTTATTTGGGAAATACCCTTCATTATATACTATTTACAATCAGCTTTTGCCCACCTCACTGACGTGGTCAGTGACAGGGCCTTTACATCACCACAGTACATAAGAAAACGCTGATGTAATGCTTTTTCAAAAAGTTTTTTTCCCATGAGAATATTGCAGCCTTGCAAGGCACCTGGTCAGTCACAATGTCTTTCCGAGGATGTAACCAATTTAAGGCTCTTAGATTAGTTCAATACAATGGATGAATGTCTTCTTAATACATTTCTTTGTCTCTCTGTCCACCAGCTGGACATTATCTCCGGTAGTGCTCACAAGGCCATTCTCCTCGGTGGAAGCAGGAAAAGATACACATACAGACAGATTTATTACTTTCTAACTTTGCAGATAATATTTACTGAAAGACATGAGCCAGCCAAGCCAGCTACTGTCAGGGTCAAAGTTTTAATCACACTACAGCTAAGCTTCAAGCAATAATATGCAAGTTCATTTCTACTGCCATTCTAGTAAAATAGAATTAAATGCATTACATATTATACTGTTTTCAACCTTTGCACTTCATATATGTTTGAGTACATTTATATATGCCTAAGCACACATTTTTCTAACAGCTTATATATGTCTGAATACATATTTTTCTAACAGCTTATATATGTCTAAGCACATATTTTTCTAACAGTTTATATGTGTCTAAGTACATATTTTTCTAACATTCTCCCTCCTGTTAATGCATTTCATTTTATTAGAAACATAAACAATATTATTTTATTTCTTAGCCTTTTCCTTTCTAAGGACTTTCAGCTAAGCAAGTCATTGGTTTTATATTTCAGAAAAAGCATCATCTGAAATTAATCTTTCAATTTCAACACTTTGGTAAAAAGTTTCAGTAACAGATATATCAACAAATTTTTTGATTAATCTTTTCATGCAGGGAATTCCACAGTAAACACATGCTCCTATTAGGAGTATACCCACACAAATAGCAATTAAAATGTTTAATAGGATGGAACCCCCCCCCCCCCAAACAGATTCTGGAAAAAGTCCGTCAGTGGGTTTGGGCCTGGTTTAGTCATTGCTGATACTTGCTGAATTACCTCTAGGTGATTATTTGTCTCGTGACGATCCTCAGGGATAAAAGCACAGCATTTTTTTTTATGTACCACCTCTTGCCGCTAGGGTGAAGTAAGGATCCATTCGAATTTGTAGCACAACAGTTTTCATTGCATTTAGTTTATCAGTCACCAATTCTAGGGTGGAAAAAGTTGCATTACTCATGGCTTTTTGACAGCTTTTTCAGCTCCCAGATCGATTTGACTGCTCCATAGGCTGGTGGTATTCCTGCCCTGGATATAACACTGTTGCCCAAGTCCATATGAGTCAATTTACTTTTGTCTTTTACTGAATTATGGTCTTTTTAACCAGCTTCGATTTTACCAACTGGATTCACAGGTTTCTTAACTGGACCTTCAGATTTTCGAGCTGTTTCCCTTACATTTCGTATCTTACCCAAAGGTAACTCTGCAGTATGTCTTATTGCTGGAACCAGATAACCCAAAAAACAACTGCCGGACCAATTCTCAGGTAACCATTCATATGCCTTTTTCCCACAAATAAAATCATTACTTTGGTACTAATACGTGTTATCCCTGCATGAAACATTTTTCTATCTTTAATAGACAATTGTTTAGTTAAGACTGGATTGTCACGTACTGCATTTAATGTAGTTTTCATTGAACTCAGATATGAATCATAGTTAGTATCACAAACAGTAACCCCACTTCTGACTTTAATATAACATTTATAAGACATTGTTATATTACCATTACTCCAGCACACCTGGAGGGTATCACTTTTGTAGAACATACAACTCCTTTTTGTGTGACAGGTAAAAATAAAGCTATTTTGTCCTGTGATCTCACAGTTCCTATATTAAAAAAAAACTTTTCCAAGTCTCATTTTATCCCCAGAGGGACAGTGGACATTAACAGTCTTTTATATGTTGTTGGTATAGCTATACAAACCCAGCAATTTGAAATGTTCATAGTCTCTGTATACACACGCTTCATGGCCAGGTATGTGTTAAAGTTTGGATGCCAGTCTATAAACAGTTCATCACGTCTTCTCAATTTCACTTGTGTGGTTGAGTGCAGGGAAAAACCACAATAAGAGAAAAAATGTCACACTTATAGTCAACAAATGCACAGTTAACAAAATAATTATGCAATAGTTCTTGGGTTGCTCTGCTTTTTTGTTTGCTTTACTCTTGGCCATTTTGCCCTTGTGTATCAGTCACAAAGTTCTTATTCAGCTGAAAGTTCTTTTATCTGAAAAGAGTTAAACTGCAAAACAGATTTATTTATTAACAGTTTCTTTATATAATTAGCTAATGAACTGTCAGCCTCCAGCTCCAGGCATGAGAGCTTTCTACTGAGGCACATAATATGCCCTTCCAAATACTGCTTCAAAGGGGATCAAACCCTTTACATTTGTTACTGTTTTCATGCTCAGCAATGCTAGAGGTAAACAGCAAATCCAATTCTTCTGAGTCTCACTCATCAACTTCCTTTCTTCGCATTTATTCAACTCTATGAAGTCCATACAAATAGTATGGAACGGATATGGTGGTGTAGGGAAACTTCCTTGCTTGTTTTTAAATGCTCCTTGTGCATGGTGCTTGTTACAAGTATGACAAGCTGCACAAAATTTGATTGTATAATTTATGTATCCATATATTTGGAATATTCTATTTACTAACTGTACCATCCCCCCTGTTGAGACATGGCTCTGCCCATGGCTCAACAAAGCTGCATATTTAAATAAATTAGACGGCAATATTGTTTTTTTTCCTTTGGAAATGTACAGTCCATTTTCAAAAATTGCACCTTGTTTTACCCATTTTTGTTTTTTTGCTTTTGTAGTAAGCATTTGCATTGTTTTTAACATGTCTAAATCTAAAATCTCAGAGGGTTGTAATTTTTCATTTAAAAATAAAGTTTCTGAGTCTGAGGCTGCTTGCTTTGCAGCTGCATTAGTTCGTGCATTACCTTTTGAAATCTTATCCTGTTGTTTTGTATGAGCTACACATTTACAAATAGCTGCTTTGGTAGGCAGCTGAATAGATTCTAATAGCTCCAAAATAAATTGCGCATGATTAATAGGTTTTTCACTGGATGTAATCATCCCTCTATTTTCTTTATTGTTGTGCAAACACATGCACTGTAGAAAAAGCATACTGATTATCAGTATATATGTTTACTTTCTTGCCTTTTACTAAAATACATGCTCCTGTCAAAGCTACCAGTTCTGCTGCTTGAGCATACAAGTTGTGTGGCACAGTTTGTGCTTTTAAAATTTCAGTGTCTGTAACTACTGCATACCCCACCAGATTCTTTTCTGTAGGACCCCTTCTGCATGAGCCATTCACGTAATATGTCACCTCAGCATCATTTAAGGGCATATCTGTAAGATCTTGTCTAGGTAAAGCTAACTGTTTATAGGAGGTTGACTCAGCAGTATGGTCATACATGAAAGATGTCTAGCAGGAGAAAGGTATGCAACTTTTTTTTTTTTTTTTTTTTGTAGCAGAATTATTGCAACCGCATGAGGCATTCTCAATGTGAGAGGGTGGAACAACACTACTGAGGCTGAAGCCTGCACTGCCATTGCTGCTGCAACTACTGCTTGTACACAGTGAGGCAAAGATTGCACCGCTGGGTCTAACTGTGATGAATAGTAAGCTATGGGGCATTGCTTATCCCCATGTTGTTGCTTTAATACTGATGTCATGTACCCTTGCTTACAATCTACGGTCTGAAAAAACCGTTTGTGATAACTTGGAAGTCTTAAAACTAATGAAGAAGCTATTAACTGCTTCAACCTGCAGAAAGCCATTTCTGCTCTTGTTTTCCATTGTAAAATAATTTGGTACCCAGCTTGTACCTAAGAAAGACATTATTTCTTTCTTTGCTGTTGGTTTGGGTGCTTGCAAAATTGCTGTTTTTTTTTTTTTTTTTTTTCTTTTTTTTTTTCCTTTATTTAGTATTTTACCTTTATTGGATATCACATATCCCAGGTATTTAACCTGTGTTTTTTTTCCAAAGTTGTAACTTACTTTTGTTTACTTTGTCCTTGTATTACTAAAAATTTTAATAATGCTACTGTATTTACCCTGCACTGCTGCTGGGTGCTGCTAGCAAGATGTCATTTACATAAAGTAAAATTTGACTACCTTCCGGTGGGGTAAACCCTGCCAGGTTGCTAGCCATTTTTTTTTTTTTTTTTTGCAAATATTATTGGCTTTTACAATATCCCTGTGGTAGTCAAGTATATGTATACCTTTTACCCTGAAATGTAAATGCAAACCAATATTGACTATCAGGATGTATAGGTATTGAAAAGAAAGCATTGCTTATATCTACCACAGTAAAATACTTCTGTTGTGGCTTTAAATCATTTAACAAGGTATGTGGGTCTGGCACCGTAGGTGCTCTAGGTATTACTGCATTATTTACAGCTTATAAATCTTGTACCATCTGCCATTTCCCGTTCGCTTTTTTAACAGGAAATAGGGGTGTATCACATGGTGAATCAGGAGATTTTACCAGTACTCCTTTTTTTGAGTAATGCTGCTATTATAGGCTTAATTCTTACTTCTGCATCCTTTCTCAAAAGGTATTGTCTTTTTCTGTGGTCTAAAAGCTGACTTTGGGGTAATTGTAACTGGTCCTGCTGTTTGAATAAGCCCTACATCTAACTTGCCTGTTGACCACAGATTTGTTGGAATTTTACACAAGGCCTCTTCTTTTTTTTTTAATAAAAATGCTAATCAGCTGTCCTCACTAGATTGCAAGTGTACAGCTGTATGTGCCTGTGTCAACCAATTTAGTTTTTGTTTTTGTATTTCTTGTCCTGACATTTTTAAATCAGTCTGTTTTTCCATTTTGTTACCTTTTTTTTTTAAGTCTGCCCATTTAACACTTTTGTTTTTTGTCAAGCTGACATGTGGCAGTCTATTGGACTTATACAATCTCATGAATTCCTGAGGTAATGAACAGCTTACTACACTGTTTCCCTCAGTATCCCAACATAAAGTTTGTAATATTAATCTGTCAGCAGGATTTTTTTTTTTGAACAATTCTTGCTTATATTTTTTATCAGGTCCTGGTGTGCTACAGTAGTATAGAGTACAATGTAACAAGTGCTGCTGATCAGTGTCAAGGGAGGGTACCTTACTGATGGCTACGTTCATCAGTTCTTTGGTTACTGCCCCTGGACCAGTCATAACTAGGTCCTGGCTGTACCAATAATAGACTTCACCCTCTGATCACACCACAAAAGCATCCATTTGTCTTTGTGCTTCCATACCCTGCATGGTAGGAACTACCGCTATGTCAAATATCTGCACAAGGTCTCTTTCCAGTAAGTTTACTGGACATTTTGCAGAAACTACAATTTTACTTTTTTGACTCATACCTGAAACAGGGTCAGTTATTGCTACATTATGGGAGAGTGGTTCCCTATATAGCTGTCCATTTGCTGCTTTTACTAATATATAATCAGGTGATTCAGCATGTTCTGGTAACTTGGAGGGGTGTATCAAAGTCCGTGACGCTCCTGAGTCACACAGGAATTTGACTTTCCTTCCCTCCACCAGAAGTGTCACTTCTGGCTTTGTATCTGCTAGGTAGAGCTCCAGGCTCAACAATGCTAAATCTAAAATTTTATTTCCATTTTTATCCTCTACATCTGTTTGTACTTCCTTTATTCCCTCTACTACATTTACATTTTCTTTTTGTTTATTAACCTTTCCTGATGATTTTTGGTTATTATCACTATCATATAGTCAGTCCTCATCTCCTTTATTTTTTGTCATTGCTTTTTTATTTTGTTTACAGTCCCTAGCTAGATGCCCTTTTTATCTGACTGTAATACAAATACTTTAGCTCCGTCTTCAGCAGTGAAGACTTGTGCCTTTTTTTTTACTATTAAAGTGTCTTTCAGTACATCTAGCATACTCAAGTAAGGCTTGCAGCCTGCTTGTTCAGTGATCTATCATATGCTTTGTAATAAAGCTACTGACAGAGGCAATGCAACCTTTTAAAAATGCATTTTTTTAATTGTTGTTTAAAGCATTTTAATAATCTAGCATAATATCCATCTATTGTCTCATTTTCCTGTTGTATGCATTAATTAATGCAAGTCCAGTCTGCTCTAAGTTTCCATTTTTCAGAGATTTTGTCTGTCAGACCTTTCACTCTGTTGTCTAAAAATGTTTCAGAATTTTTTAAGCTTCTGTTTTTTACAATTTGCTTTCTCAATCCACCTGTGTGCTTGAGGTATGCCTAGTTGGTGCTGTTTTTTTTTTTTTGCCTGACGTCCTGCATCAGATTTAAGCTTGTTTAAGGAGTTTAACTAGTGAAAGTTTATCTAGTTTACTATCAAATTTATAGTTGTTAACACATTTTGCAAAATATCTCACATTATCTGCTTGCTGCAATTGCATATGCTTCACATTATCCGTTAGGGGCGGATCTCGTGATCTCTCAGTGCACTGATCTCCCATGTCTTAAAAAGACTGTTACGTAACCCTTCTCTTGTACCACGTGGTATCTTATTTCCCCATATCCACAGTAGTGTCTAGAATGACTGTTTACTTTGCTTTGTTATTCCCTGATCTATGACTCAAGATACAATACTTGACTCTCTCTCCCTGCTATCACAAACCTTAGCAATAGCACAGTGTAACCTGGTCCCTGATCTAAAACAAAGACAAAGAGGGAAATTCTTCTTACCTGAGCCTCCCGCTTTATGACTGTCTTTTTTCTTGGGGCCCAGTCTTCCGCTTTTCAGCCACAGATCAGAAAGTGGACAGCCTCTTTACACACAACAATTCAGTCGGAGGTCTTTTCACTTTAAGAAGAACCATTTTGTTTTGGCAGCTTCTCCTGCAGATTTATTATCACCCATGCACTCTGACCTGCAGCTTACCAAGGGAATTCGCTCAAGGACCAATATGTTAAATAAATTGTTAAAATCAGACTGTAAAAATCATTAGGCTTTTCAAAATGACAGTCAGTAACACAGGATGCTCAAGTTCTAACAAATATGCATTCTACTAATGATCATTAGGAGGCAAAAAACCATACATAAACATGTACAGAGTTTTGACTAACTTTATTTGGGAAATACCCTTCATTATATACTATTTACAATCAGCTTTTGCCCACCTCACTGACATGGTCAGTGACAGGGCCTTTACATCACCACAGTACATAAGAAAACGCTGATGTAATGCTTTTTCAAAAAGTTTTTTCCCATGAGAATATTGCAGCCTTGCAAGGCACCTGGTCAGTCACAATGTCTTTCCGAGGATGTAACCAATTTAAGGCTCTTAGATTAGTTCGAATACAATGGATGAATGTCTTCTTAATACATTTCTTTGTCTCTCTGTCCACCAGCTGGACATTATCTCCGGTAGTGCTCACAAGGCCATTCTCCTCGGTGGAAGCAGAAAAAGATACACATACAGACAGATTTATTACTTTCTAACTTTGCAGATAATATTTACTGAAAGACATGAGCCAGCCAAGCCAGCTACTGTCAGGGTCAAAGTTTTAATCACACTACAGCTAAGCTTCAAGCAATAATATGCAAGTTCATTTCTACTGCCATTCTAGTAAAATAAAATTAAATGCATTACATATTATACTGTTTTCAACCTTTGCACTTCATATATGTTTGAGTACATTTATATATGCCTAAGCACACATTTTTCTAACAGCTTATATATGTCTGAATACATATTTTTATAACAGCTTATATATGTCTAAGCACATATTTTTCTAACAGTTTATATGTGTCTAAGTACATATTTTTCTAACAGGACCCCATTCCAAATACCATTGGTGAGGTTTCACCTTGACTGGGCAGTTGGAAAAGGAAGCAAGTAGGTGTGTTTGAGGATATCCCTGCAGGTGACCTGGTAGAGATGGACCTTTTGTGGATGCAGTGACATGCAGTCAGACTTTTAGACAAGCATGTGGGTCTGTTAGCCTGGGGCAGACCCAGACAGACTACAGACTTGAAGCCAGGACTGGTGTGGTGGTTACTTCAGGGAGGGAGCTACCTTATAGCAGTGAGACTGATGGTGATCCACAGCTGCTTGTGAGAGAACAGACTGCAAGGGCAGGGGTGAGTAGTATTACCCAGGCTGACAGTAAGACACAGCTGTCAGACGTTACCAAACCTCCTGTGGAAGGAGAGCTGGGATGGGTTACCAAGAGAGAGTTTAGACAGGCTCAGCTCTCAGATCCTACATTACAAGGCCTGAGGGAGGTAGCCGTTGAGGCACCTGATTGCCAAGGAAAAGGAGAATCTGTATATTGGGAGAAAGGGCTACTGTATATAAAGTGGACTCCTCAGGGAGCGCTAGAGGGTGAGTGAATACAGCAGTTGGTAGTGCCCAAAGAGCACCATCTGGCACTTCTAGCCATAGCCCATGACATTCCGTTTGCAGGTCATATGGGCATAAAACATACAAAGAGACGTAGTATGCAGACGTTTTATTGTCCTGGGATTTCCAGAGATGAAGCAGGGTACTGCAGGATCTGTGAGCAGTGCCAAAAAGTAGGCAAGGCAGGGCTCAAAGTCAAAGCTCCTTTGATGCCTTTGCCTGTGACTGAAGAGCCTTTCAGGGGGTAGCTATGGATGTTGTGGGGCTTCTGATTATCCCAAGTTCCACAGGGAAGAAGTATATCTTAGTGGTAGTAGAGTATGCTGCCAGATTCCCTGAACTGGTGGCAGTATCCACCATCAAGGCAGAAAGGATGGCAAATGCTTTGTTAGAGGTTTTCAGCAGTGTAGGTTTCCCAAAAGAAACAGTGACTGACAGAAGTGCCAATTTCATATCAGTCCTGCTGGCTTGTCTGTGGAAGTACTGTGGGGTGAAGCACCTAAAGACCACCCCATACCATCCCGAGACAAAAGGTCTGGTTGAGAGGTTACACTCTGTGCTAAAGACCATGCCACTGGCATTTACAGACCAGTTTAAAAGGGAGTGGGACAAATATTTTCCCCATCTGTTGTTTGCTTACAGAGAGGTGGCCCAGGAATCCACAGGTTCTTCACCCTTTGAGTTGCTGTAGGGTCATAGGGTGAAGGGACTCCAAGATTTGATTCATGTGTAGTGGGAGGGTGAGTGTGAATCCCACAAGAAGTCTGTTTTGGCATATGTCTTTAACCTCAAGACAAGGCTCAGGGAACTCATATGCTTGGCCCAGGAGAAACTGGCAGAAACCCAGCAGCAGAATAAGGTCTGGCATGACAGGAATGATCGAGCTAGAGACTATGCTGTAGGGCAGCAGGTTATGGCTCTTATTCCTGTTAGACAAAACAAGCTGCAGGCAGCTTGGGAGGGACCCTTCAAGGTGGTAAGGAAGGTCAGTGATATGAACTACATGGTAGGCCTGCTAGGCAGGAGGCAGGGACACAAACTGTACCATGTGAATATAATGAAACCTACCATGATAGGAGGGCCCTGGTGCTAAATGTTTTCTGTAAGAGGCAGTAGGAGTCTGAGGGGGATATATGGCTACAGGGAGCCAGCCAGCAAATTCCAAAATTACTATGGTGTAGCCTAGGATTGCAAGCACATGATAAACAGTGCAGCACTGTACTGGGGTCAGCAATGCCAAGGCAGCTAGAATCTCAAGACAGGGTATGAGGTAGTGTATTCCTAGATAGGCTCTACCCTCTCAAGCAGCATTTTTCAAGGGTCACTTAAAAAACTAGGTTGAGTCTTTGAGGTGGGAGAAATGCAACAAAAGGAGATACTGCCAACCCAGCTATCTGGAATTTTGTAAATAGTTATATGTCATTTGTGAATATTAATGTGATTTATATAGAAGTGTGACAGAAGGAGATATTACTGGTTGTGTGTCATTTGTGAATATCAACATGATTCATATGCCTGTGTTACAAATGTATTAGAATTGCACATTATATTGTCAGATGTGTGCTGAAAGGATATTTTGTAAAGTACTGAGCATAAATGAATATACACTATTGTAACTGTTTAGATGTATATATTTTAACAACTGAAACACAAGAAATTAACTTCAGACGAATAGCTGAAAACTTAAATTACTTTATAACCACATAATAAAAGGATGTTACCTTTCAGTTTCAGTCAACAGGAGACAGAATATCTGTACTTTTGAATTTTTTTGAATTGCTTTAAATGTGGAGGAATGTAAATTATTTTATGACTTCCACCATTTGTCAAAAGATCTAAGGTCTATGTATGTTCACAGGTAGATGATAAAATCAGTGGTTGTGAGCCTGAGAACTGAAGTGAGATGAGAAGAAATGATGTGATGCTGCAAGTATCCAAGCAGTAATATTTGGAATATTAATTTAAGAAGTCTTTGAGAGAGAGACATTCTGCATTTTGTCTTTGACCTGACAAAATCCATTCACCACACATTTGCCTTACTATGAGAGTGTACTAGGGTATAGTATAATTATTTTAGGTATAGTCAGGAATATAACTAAGCTTAATTTAGATGTTTTTCTCTATTTATTTGACACTACCCTGCAATGTTGTTTTACATATTTCCTGTGATTTTGAACTCTGATGTAACTGATTATTTTTTTTCACTAATTTTTTTTTTATTATTTCAAATAAGATCTGTTAAAAAAACATTACATGAAATAAAGATAACTGACATATTTATAATTATAAAACATTATTAACTTAAAACCATTGTATAACTATTTACATTGGTGTCTATTCAAATAACATTGAAATGTTATATTATGTAAAATTAGAAACATAAGATGATATATCTTCATCGATCTTTTCAAATATTTCCAGTACTGTCATCCAAGAGTAATAGTAAAAAGTAGATCTTTTAATTCTGTTCTTCACTGTTATTATTTCCATGTGTTCAACTGCTGATGTTAAATTCTTAAATTCGTTGAATGTAGGAGAAGTCTCATTTTTTCAATGTATAGTTATGATTTTACGTGACATTGCCAATAGTGACCATAGGATTTTAGTATCTTTTTTGGTACACAGTTTGGAATAGGAGAATTGAATAAAATTAAAGACTTTGTTAATTGAAAATTATCATTATAAACAGTCTGAAAAAATAGTTAATAGACTTCCAATACATATTAAGACATATGCATTCATAAAAAAAAAACATGCTGCCAAACTGCTTTTAACTTGATATGGCATCTCCAACAATGATCTTCAATAGAATACATTTTGATTAGCCTATGTGGTGTATAGAAATTTCTTTATAGGTATCTCCAAGTGAATAATTGCCAGTATTTTGATAATGTAGAAAATCTAGAAGATTTTAAAATATTACTTGTATCTTCTTCAGTTGGAGGATTTCATGTCTAACTAAAGGTTGCATTTGTTCTATTTTATTTATAAGAAAATGCCTTAGATTTTGTAAAAACAACCAATTGTCTTTATTTATATTATAATTATAAATTATCTGTTCATTTGTTAGTATTTTCCCTCTCTCTATAAGTTGATTCCAAAGAGTAATTATTCTTTTTTAAGTATATTTATTTTAGATATTTGGGATGTATCTAGAATATTTGGTGTAAAAGCTATAGGGGAAATAAGAAAAATCCAAGAAAATTTATATTTGGTATTTTGTTTATATATGTTTTGAACACTGAAGGTGTAGAGCTTATATAGTTTGATGGCAATTTATTGATATTATTCCTTTTCCCTAAAAAATAATCTTTTAACATCCATATAAGGGGTGATGATATTACTGTTAAGTTGTCCTGTATATGATTGTAATTAACTTCTATGTAAACCTGCTCATGGGCGTGTTTCCATATAGGTGTGTATGAATTATTTAACCACAGTGTTATATTTTTAATAACAGATGAGGTAATCAATATCTGGTAAATTAATTCCACCATCTTCCCAATTTGGTAAATGTTTATTTAAGGCTATACGGGGTTTATTTGGAAACCACAGAAAATTTAAAATTAGTTTATTGTATCTTTGAATCATATATTTGGGAGGTGGCAATGAAAAATTTTGTATTAAGTATAATATTTTGGGAAATATGATTACTTTAATAAATTATAATTTGTCTGCTGTTGAAAAGATGTATTTATTCCAGTAACCAATTGTTTGTTCTATTTTATCTAGTATTTTATTATAGTTAAATATTAAAGAATCTGTTAATTCATTGAGTAGATTTATTCCCAGATATAATAATTTATTTTCTGTTACTATATATTTGGAAAATATTTTTATATTCTTTTTTTTACAGTTACAGGGCATCATTTTTGTTTTATTTTCATTAAATTTTAAGCCTGAAATATTTTGAAATTTATTCATGGAGTTAAATAGAGCATTTAAGGACTCATTGGCATCTGAGAGAGTTAATAATATGTCATCAGCAAAGAGTTGGATTTTAAGGTTTAACATTTTATTTATACAAATGCCCTCTATGTTAATGTTTGATCTGATTTGATTTGCAAAGGGTTCTATGAGTAATGCAAATAACAATGGTGATAAAGGGCAACCCTGTTTAGTTCCCTTTTTAATTGTTATAGGGCCTGATCTATGTGATCCTAGTTTAACATATGCAGTAGATTTTTCATATAATATTTGGATAAGGTTATTAAAATTAGAAGGAAAGTTATATTCTTTTAAAACTAGTGAAAGAAAGTTCCAGTTAACCGAATCAAAAGCTTTATTAATATCTAATGAGATGACATTTAAATCTAGGACTCAATGTTTGCTATTGTCTATTAATGATAGTATTCTTTTAATATTATCTGAAGTATTTCTTCCTTTAATAAAGCCTGTTTGATCTTTGTGAATTAAGAAAGGAAGAAAGTGTTTAATCCTATCTGCGTATATAGCCATAAACATCTTATAGTCTATATTGAGTAATGATATTGGCCTATATGAGGAGCACTGCCTATCTGGTTTGATAATTGGAGATATCAATGAATATTTCCAAGAGGGTGGAATGTTCAAATCTTTTTTGGCTATATCATATACTTTTAATAGTAAGGAAATGACCTGATTGGGTATTAATTTATATATTTCTGGTAGCATATTATCTGGGCCAGGTGCTTTATTTGTCTTGAGCTTTGTAATTTGTGAATTTAACTCTGTCATATTGATTGGTTTGTTTATAATGTCTATTTTTTTCTTGTGTTAATTTAATATGAATATTATTTTCTAAGTATTTTGTTATATCCTTAGTAGGTGTATCTTAAGTGTTTTTGGAATTGCCAATGTTAAATTGAAGTCTGAATGCTTCTAAGATATCATTTAGATCTGTAACTATTTTGTTAGTATTAGAAATAAATATTTATTTTATTTGTTTAGATTTAATTATTTTTTTGTTCTATTAGTTAAGTGTCTCAGGTGTGCTGAATTAGTGGAGTATGAATTTATTTTTATTTTTTCTAAATTAATCATAATCTTATGATGTAACAATTCTGCATACTTCTTATTGATTTGTATAAGTTTTTGAACTTGAGAAGTATTTCCCTTTTGTATTTCCAGCTTCAGTTTATCTGCGTTGTTTTGTAAATCTAGCATATCTTTATTCCATAACTTCCTTTTATTTATGTACCAGGATAATGTTTTCCCATATGTAACTGCTTTTAGTGAATCCCAGACATATATTTCTGAAATATCCTCTTTGTAATTTATTTCTAGAAAATTTTTGATTGTTTCTTCATAAAATTCTTTGAATTCTGTCATTTTTATGATATAAGAAGGTATCCTAGTAATGGGATTTGAATAAAAAGGTGTAAGTTCTATTTCAAAGACTATGGCATTATGATCAGATAATGGACAATTTATAATTTTGACTTTGTCAATTTTAGTTATTAGGTCATTGGCAACATATATTCTATATATTCTTGAGTTAGTTTTATATCTATGAGAATAAAATGTGAAAATTAATGAGTTTGGTTCTACAAATTCATTTATGTCTTTTAAATATAATGTATCTATAAATTTTGACAGTGCTTTACAGATAGGTTGTTTTCTTCTTTTAGATTTAGAATCTGTATCTTTTTCATTCATTATACAGTTAAAATCTCCTGCCAATATGAGGCTACCCTTAGTTAAATGAATTATCTCTTCAAAATGCTGTTTACCTGTTCTTAATCCTAGTACTGGGATCCAATATAAATTTACTAATGTATAGATTCTCCTATTTATTTCTATTGAAACTAAACAAAACATACCTGATGTATCTCGATGAGTAGTAATTATTTTAGGTGTTATAGTTGAGTTCGAAGTAGTATAGCTACTCCTATTTTTTGTGTTGTATTGAGAGTTTATTAGTACTGTGTAATTATTAATATTTAAGTTGTTTATATCTCTATCTAATAAATGTGTCTCTTGTAAAAAGACTATTTGTGGTTTAGGTAAGTTTATGTATTTGAATAGGCTTCTCCTTTTATTACTATTATTTAGACCGTTAATATTTATGGATACACATTTCATTTCCTAGTTTTGAGTTTATTTTATATGTGAATTTATGTAAATATTTTCTTACTCTTTGTTTCATCTTGGATGTAGAATTCAAAAATATTTTTTCTTGTGTGTTTTTTACATGTTTCTAAGTGACACCAAAGTGGTAGAATAAAAAAACAAAGAACTTCCAAACTTGCAATTCTTAACCTTAAAAAACATTCCCTATCACTATGAGGTAATATACCTCCTTGTTTGATTAGTGAAACTAACCAAACAAACTTTCTACCCTCTGTAATAATATTTTGATCAGTTACTCTTGTCCTCTTAGGTTTTAAATAAAGATAATTGAATAATATATTAAGATAATCTAATCAGCTAAAATATATAAATTTACTTTTACTCTTTATCTTATTGTAATCCAATAATACTTATTTCCAATCAGACTTCAAAAAGGTACAAACATTTAGACTAAGATAATATCATTTCAAAATAGTTTAGAGTATTAATAAACATTTACTCATGTTAAAATCTATAACTGTATATTGTAGACAGCTGTTGAAAATTATTTACTGACATTACTTTACAATACAATACCATTGCTGTTTAAGTGCTTTTAGACTACTCAAGTCCAAAACCAGTTATTAGAGTAGTATTTACAAAGTCACATTTGAATAAAAACATAAATAGTTCTGAAACCACATCATATTTCATGTTTAAAATAAACTGAAATGCAATACAATGCACAAAAATATTAATATTTCTTTAATGGACATCAAATATGTTTGCCTAATTGCATTTTCTAAAAACATTCCCCATGGGTGGAGGCAACAAGATCAAAATTTAAACATCTCCATTATCTAAGAGACTGCTTATAATGTTATTTGATTGAGTATTTTGTGTTAACACTTTTATCAATTTTCATAGCGCCTTTGTATAATCAAAAGACACAGTACAAAGGTAAAACTACTGTTAATTTGACCACATTTTCCAACACAAACACATACTATCTCTTACAGCTTAGACTGGCATTTAATCAGTGAGTTTATCTACTGACAATATGTATTGAAAATACAAATTTGGGTTACTTAACATAAGTAATTTAATCTTATAATTAAGTAAAATTTTTGGATTTAAACATCTGCAATTTCTTATTATAGCTGCACCACTGAGGTTGTACTTATGCTTAGAAAATAGCCACTAATTGTTCTATTTGTGTTTGGTGATATTGTGTTCTTGTGTACTGTGTTTCAGTGTGTGTGTGTGTGTGTGTGTGTGTGTGTGTGTGTGTGTGTGTGTGTGTGTGTGTGTGTGTGTGTGTGTGTGTGTGTGTGTGTGTGTGTGTGTGTGTGTGTGTGTATGTATATGTTTATATATTTTTGCTTTTATTGATTAAAAAAAAAAAAAAAACCCTTTTGTGTATTGTAGTGATGTTTGTCATGCTGGCATATTATATTCCTTTGTTAACCAGGGAAAACCCACTAGGTATATAACTGATTTTAGGGTGACCCAGGAGGATGTCTGGTTATATGATTTGTTTTGAGTCGCACAGTAGGGAACTACAGGCTGAGGGAATAAAACTCTGTCAATACAAAGTTTTATTCCACTATTTTGTAAGTAACATTAAATTTCTGATAAAAAGTCCTCACTATCCTGGATGATATCTAGGACTTACAGGTTATTAAAGATTGCTGTCAGGAATGGTGTTTCTCATACTCTATCCTAATCAGTGTGACGAAGACACATTTTGTATCTCAGCCTTCTTATATAAAACATGTGTAAAATTAAATCTGCATACATTTAAATGAAGCACAAATATTACTTGCATTTTATTAAAAGGAATTTGGGTTTTTGTATCTTTAAAAGTGAACGGTGCTTATTTCCTGAATAGACATCAGTTAGATAGGGTCAGGGGATGACATAAATAAATAAATGTGACAAGCAATAAGGAACTCGAGTGTCTAAAGATATTCATGGGTGTTTAATTGTCTCAAGAGCTAGGCGGGAAAAGGTATGTGTTTTTCTCTCTTTTTTTTTTTTTCCCTTCCCTGTCACGCTTCATGAGAAAATCATATAGTGTGCACGCAAGCACTCTAGTCTGCCAAATAGAGATTAGCACCAACTAAGCCTGCATTTTAAACATAAGATGCCGTATCTCTCAATGAGATAAAAGACAACAGAACACCCAAGCCATTTAAAGGCATCTCTCAACTCCAGACGTCAGGAGCCATAACACAGTCGACTTGTAGCTGCAAAATATTAGTGACAACATACTTCTGCACTGTATTAGATTTAACACAAGCATATGGGTGAAAGACAGAACACCTTTTAATGCCATATAAACTAGTCTTATGAAATGTTTAAACTGAAATACTTCATTTCAAAACAGCACATTCCAGTTCGGCATTACTATTTACCCAATCAGGGACATTTTTAACTCATAAAAAGCAATGTTGTTACGAATGAAACTAATAACAAAATGCAGCTGTTATTATATCTATTAAGCAATGTAATCATACACTGGTTAAAGTATTATAAGCTCATAGCCGCAAAATATCAGTGACAACATACTCCTGCACTGTATTACATTAACACGAGCATATGGGTCAAGGACAGAACACCTTTTAAGACTATCTAAAATAGTCTCATAAACTGAAATACTTCATTTCAAAAACAAAAACATCACATTCCCATTCAGCATTACTATTTACACAATCAGGGACATTTTAATTCATAAAAAGCAATGTTGTCAGCGATGTAACTAATAAAATATATAGCTGCTTTTATTATAGCTATTAAGCAATGTAACCATATACTGGTTAAAGTGTTATAAACTAGTGAAGACTTTATAAAAAAAAAAGAACAAAGTAAAAAGAAAAGAAAAAATATATACTTGAGAACATACTTGAGAACATTTTTATGTGTTGATTATTCTGATTAGAAATATAAAATTAATGAATAATAATGTAATGTTTAAATTGTGCTTAAAGATATGTTAATGTGATTTGAGATAAATGCATTTAAATTAATGTTAACTTTGAGAATTAAAGTATAATTGAAAACAGTACCTGTTTCACATTGACTTGAAGACAGAAAGAACTTTTCTTTTGTTGTTAGTATTATTATTTAAACTTTTACAGACTATACCATTTGTTAGATTATTTGTCCTTTAGTTTTTTTTTTTTGTTTGTTTGCTCAACAGTTTTCCAGTTATTTACGTCAGCATTTCTCTTTGGTGTACTAATTGACCAGTCCATAGATTCTCCATGTGTTAGGATGTCATTGTTGGTAAGGTATTTTATTGCTGAATCTACTGTTTCGAAGACTTTTATTCCATTTGGTAGAAAAACTCTAAGTCTTGCTGGGAATAAAAGATGGGTTTTCAATTGCTTCTTTTTCAAGGTTTTTATTATTGGTAGAAATTCTTTTCTTTTTGATACCACCTTTGTAGAATAATCATTGTCAAATCTTATTAATGAATCATTGTATTTGACAGGAGAATTTGCCCAAGCATTTCTTAATATAAGATCTTTATCTTGTGTAGAAAAAAGTCTTACAATTATGGATCTTGGCTTGTTTTTACTTGGAGAAGAAGTATTTCCAGAAGCTGCTAGTGATCTATGCGCATGTTCTATACTAAATGAAAGAGCTTCAGGTATTTTTGTTACATCTGGTATCCAAGTGGTAAGAAAGTTTATCATTTGTCCCCTTCAGATTTTTCTGGTAGACCATATATTCTGATATTATTTCTTCTTGTTTGATTTTCCATGTCATTAAGCTTTTCTAGTAAATATGTATTCTGTTGAAGTAAGAATTCAGTTTGTTGTTCTTCTATTTGGACTCTAGTGTCAGTGTCATTCAATGACTGTTCAATAAGTGATATCTGTCCTTTCTGCTGAGTAAACATTTCTTCAAGCTGTTCTAGTTGTTGTGAGCACTTTTCTTTAAAAGTATCTATTGTATTGTCCATCTTGTCAATTTTTATTGTAAGTTCCTGTATATTTGTAATGAGAGATTGCAGGTCTTTTTTGAGAGAAGAGTCTTGTGCTGAATTCCTTAGATGGCTCATGGTGTGAAGCTGATAATGGTGCTGATTTTCCAGTAATTAATTTGACAGGAATTATTCAAGTTCTGACAATGAAAATTTTCTTGTAGATGCTTGAAGTTGTTAGAAATAAGCTAGTAATAAATATTTCTTCAAAATAATGCTATTTTGTGAAATTCCTGTCAGGAATTGAATTGAGGTAAGAGAGCTGAAATGAAGAGCAGCTATCAGTTCTGCATCCTAGCCATAACTGTGATTATTCACTGAGTATTTTCTTGTTATTTTATTATTTATTACTAAATATCTTTAAACTTATCATTGCAGCTGATATTTGTGAGACATATATAAGTTACAAGAGAACTTGCATACTTATTTGATGACACTGTAAGCCTCTCCTAATAGCGTTGCTCTTGGTCAAACTACCATTTGTATTGACACTAACATTACACAGTAAGATTGTGCACCCTTTGTTAAGGGCCATAAAGTAGCTGATAAGGAGTGACTGGTGGCAGCAATAACTACCTTATAGCCTGGGCAGAAGGGGACATAGCTAGTAAACCTGTGCCAGCCTTTTCCAGGTGTGTGTGTGTGTGTGTGTGTGTGTGTGTGTGTGTGTGTGTGTGTGTGTGTGTGTGTGTGCATGTGTGCATCGTGTGTGGGTGTGCACGTGTGTGTGGATGTGTGTGTGTGTGTGTGTGTGTGTGTGTGTGTGTGTGTGTGTGTGTGTGCATGTGTATGTGTGTGTGTGTGTGTATAAATCGAACCTTAAAGAGTGTGTGTGTGTCAGCTACTTTGTCAGGGACATGAAGCACTGTTAGGACAGAGAGGGTGCTGGAGGCCTTGGCTTTGTCACTCAGCTGAGATCTCAACTCTATAGCTGTGTCAGTGGGCAGTCTTATTGGGGATCTGGAGAAGGAGAGTGACATCAGCCCTAGACTGCCTGTGGTCTCTATGTACTCTTAATGGAAATTGCACTTGTTGCAGAGAGCTGCATCTGGAAATACTGTTTGTGTCTGTTGTCCTCCCAGTTTGTACATCCTCCCCTGTTGCCAGTGGTGAGCATTGAGGGTTCTTGATTACTAGGCCAGTGGTGGAGCATCACAGACCCCTTCAGCAGTCTCTCTGTGTATGCACACACATTTAAATCCTCCCCCAAAGACACGTTTAGCAGTCCGTCCAAGTATGCACAAGCATCAAAATGAGACATCCCCCCAGATACCATCAGCATTCTGTACAAGTATGCATATGCACCAAAATGGAACCCCTCCACAAAAAATCCATTTCATTGTCTGTCTGAGTATGCATAAGCACCAGATGGAATATTCCCCCAAAGACCCCTGAAGCAGTCTGCATTTGCACAGCTGATAGCATTTTTGCCTCACAACAAAAGGTGAGTTCTCTGGATGGTCCACTTTCTTCCCACATTCCAAAGACAAGCAGTAAGTGGATTGGATACACTAAACTGGCAATAGGTGTGAGTGTACATATGAATGTGTAGTATGGAAGAACAGCAGTTGCACGGCTAGCCACCAGGTAGTGTGAAACTTGACTGTAGGTGATTGTCACTATTGAAGTGACATCCCATCACCATGTGTAAAAATAGGAAAACAGGGATGTGGATGAATGGACCCATTCAGAATTCTGTCCAAGTATGCACAAGCAGCAAAATTAAACAGTTCCTCCTATGACTCTTTCATCAGTCTGTCAGAGTATGCATAAGCGCCAAGTGAAACTTCCCCCAAAGATCATTTCAGCAGTCTGTGTATGTATAAACCACCAATGGCACCAGCACATTAAAAAAACAGATGCACCTAACAAAACATGCAATGCTGTGCAATAGAAATGCACCAAAATGCAAATACCGGGAAATTAACAAAAGTTTAAATCTATTAAACTTTACATTAAGACCTTTCATCCAAATCATATACAATGGACTTTATCAAAGCTTTTCAAATTACTAAAAAAACTTCAGTTTAAATAATGTTTATCATCAACTCCTACTACAAATTTAAAGATACAGGGACTTTATGAATTAATTTAAAATTATAATTACCTGCCCCTTAATTCCTCACTATTACATTACATCATTTACAAAAATAATAATAATAATAATAAATTGATGTCTATACTGAAACAATCATCATTTGTAATAAGTAATAATTTATCTGCCTTTTTTAATACAGGATAACTCAAAATACATTCTTTGAATCATCCTGGTTTACATGAATTCTACTGTTTGTGATAATTTTAGGAAATTAATATTTGGTATTCTTGACATTGTTGAACAGAGTTCTAGGAGTGATGCCTGGGGAGTGTGTCTGGAGTTTAGAGTGTTATTATGGCAACTCAAACTCACCATAAACCACAAATTGTTTAATCCATTTCTATTTATCCTGGATTATTCCTATTCATTTTTAGAGTGTTTGTATCTTTAAATTTGTAATATGAGTTGATGATGTACATTATTTAAACTGAAGTTTTTAGTAATTTCAAAAATTCTGATGAAGTCCGTGTTATCTGGTTTGGATGAAGGCATTAAATGTAACATTGAATAAATTAAAACTTTTGTTCATTTCCTGGCTTTGAGTTTTTGGTGCTTGCGGCCAAGTTTATAACTTACACTGTTACATGTTTTGTTAGATGAATCTATCCAAGTATGCACAAGCACCAGAATGAAACATTACCCCCCAATGACCCCTTCAGCAGTCTATCCAAGTAAGCACAAAAACCAAGATGAAACATTTCTGCCCAATGATCCCTTCAGTTGTCTGTCCATGTACGTATGAACAAGCACCAAAATGATCTAGTAAGTAACCCTACTTACTTCAGAGACTTGTAGTTTTTTTTCCTGCCCTAGTCTCTCACCACACACCAAATGATCCCACAGTGAGCAATTTTGATTGAGAAAACAGTACATCCTTTAGCTCCCTATAGGCCCCAACAATATAGTTCAAGACACTGTGTTTCTTGCACAGTAGCACCACCCACCTGAACCTGGACAGCCAATCACAGGTCTGCTGGGGGTAGTGCCAAAAAAGATAATGTAAGCAAGGGCAGGAGAAACATAGGAGTATCTTGGATATATGGGTTGCTGTTTCCCTTAAAAGGAAATTAAAAAAAGTATTTGGCTGCAAAGATATAAAATATATATATATATATATATATATATATATATATATATATATATATATATATATATTTTTTTTTTAATATTTGCGAGTTGTGCCCTGGAAAAGACAGTGCCTAGGGAGATTGCTCAGTTTACCCTACCCCAGTTATGCTACTGGTACAGAGAGCTAAGGGGAAGGCTGAAAGATATTATAGATGAAGATGTTAGCTTTCCATCCCTAGACCAGTTACTACAAAGACCATTCAGTTTAATGTTCCAAAAAGGCACAAAGAAGAACAGGTTTTCTTATGTTTACTGAATGCAGACAACAAGAAGCTGGGGATATGAAGCAAGTGGCATACGCAGTGTAATCTAACAGTGTAGTGACAGGACAGTGGACAACTTTGTAACTGGTTCTTAGAGTGCAAATACTATTCTTTTGTGAGGAATATCACAGCTACTTTCCTGCAAAGGGCAGAGACACATTTGACTAGTTACAATTAATACACATCAAGGCTCTTCATGTTAAACTTCCTTACTTTACACAGTGACAATATTTTCAATGAATATTTTCAATGTAGTATGCCTTGTGGCATAGCTCTTGCTTTATAAGGGAAAGGGTCTGATGTAATGGCCACACACTATTGCACAATGACAATATTCACTGGGAAATCTTTTGCAGAGGTGTACCTTGTATCAGAGCTCCTGTTACATAAGGGAAAGGGCCTGATGTATTGTACAGAGACTACTGCACTGTGACAATAGTCTCAATGAATATTTTCACAGAGGTATACTTTTTGGCAGAGTTCATACTATGTAATGGATGAGGACTGGCAAAATCCCCATAGGCTCTACCCTGTGAAGGAAGACAGTGATTGAGTGGATACAGACACCACAGTTATTCTGTATCAATTATTGTTTTTTTGAAAAGTAAGTATAGTGGAAGCACAATACAGTAGGGTTAATGAGGTTTCTCACTATCTCCACTTTTGTGGATTCCAATAGGTAGCATATTTAAGGGTGTGGGGATATAGGGTACAGTGTGATATTTGATGATGCTATCAGTCCTGCCCAATCAGGTATGTCCCCTTCGGATACAAATACCTACACTGTGTTCTGGTGCCATTTTAAAACTTAGCATACACAAAACTGAATTAGATTGCCTCTCAGTAGATTGGTTGATGCTTAGGTACATTTACAGATTGTAAACACCACCTTTTTACTGTATTCTTTTGTCCTGTATTGCTTTTTTGGCTATGAAGTGTCACATTATGAGTTTAGGTACAACAAATCAGTCCATGCAGTGATCAACTCTTGATGTAGACTACTGGCACCATGCTCTGCTTATTTTTACCAACGTTTGTTTGAATATCAGTAATGATTACTGAATGCCAGTAACAGATATTTGCAACATGCAATATTATGAATTAGTCTAAGAGCATCCTAGCCACGACCTATTATTTTCTGTTCATTAATTCATGTATGCTTATATTTTATTAGTTGAGACTTGCCTCTCTACTGCTACTGAAAGTTCTCTAAGCTGTTATAGAAGTGTGTGTTTTATCTTTTGACTAGCTACTATCATTAGTCACTGCTACATGCTGGTGACAAAGTAACAAATTGAACATGGTATCTAGGATGTAATTTAAGGTACTAAGAAATGTTCTAGCTGCACCATTTACATCAAAATGCAACGTATCATATTCCTTTTACTTGTGTTGCTCGAGAATGCTCTACTGACCTACTGTTATTTATAATAGCAAATGACTGTAAGCTGTTAACGCTGTTCTTATTTTTCTGTATTTATCTGTATTTTTTAATTTGCTTGTAAAGTTTGCTTCCATTTTTTATTCACCCCTCTCCTAACCTAACCTGTTCCCTTTCTCCTTAGCTTTCAGTACCATTCTAGTGCCTTAGAAAACTTTTCACCTTCTAAGAAGTGCTGCCAGGAATGTGCCCCATCTGAGATTGTTTCTTATGGCTGGAAGACCATAATTAAAACAAAAAAACTAAGTGTAGGATTTGGCCTGTATACTATTTGTACTATAGTTAAGCTTACCTCCTGGGCATTGCAGACTACTGGGCCATCCTCACCTCTCCCTTATTTCTTGCTTGTACCCCAGCACTTTTTGTTCACCTGAATCTGTGTCACATCTTTTCTCTATCACTCCATATTGCTTTCTTATGGTCTGCCTCCCACTTGGGACATACCAGTGTTAGTGGTCCCTTAGTTAAAATATTCCATAACATTGCCTCCTTGCTATGCTTATAATACTGTTCTACTGATAACATACTGTAAGCACATTAAACAACTATAGCACTGAGCTTCTCTCACAGACTCTAACTGATTAACTCTGTTATTCTCCAACAGACCATTTTGTGGTCTAATCCACTCTGTTCACCCTTACTACATTTGGGATCACTCCACTTCCCTACTCTACCTCCATTCCCACACACCCCCTGTCGTTAGATATATAGCTCACACCCACACCCATGCGCCTCTCAACCAATCACAAGGTGCACACGCACTCAACTCATTAACACATACCCCTCACATAAAATGCCAAAGCTAAATAGCAACCACATACATCTAACTACCTTACACACCATCACAGCCACACTGTTGGTACTCTTATACCAGCTTTCATCATATCACAATCAATTTTTAAATCCCATTCCCCCTCCTTTTCAAATTAATTCCCCATCCCACCAAAACATATCTTTATATTATAACATAGCCACTAACTGTTTTAACACCAGTCACACAGCACACAATGCAAACAATTTTTATGCACTTAGAGCCCACTCTCTAATCTGCCAAAAGCATTCCAAACTTTAAATCAAACTTGCCAAACTGCTCTTTCAAATTAGCAAGCAACTAAATCTCTCTGGGGACATACATAGAATCCTGGCCCAACTCCCAAGAATGTGTCTCCATAAGTTCTATCACCCCCTCATCTAATACAACTATTTTAAACCACAAAAACAACTCTAACCTACTCCTTCTTAACATGAATTTTAGAAATATAGGTCAAAAAGTACATGAGCTCCATGCCATACACTCCCATTACTCTCCTGATATGGTGGTATTAACTGAGACCTAACTAAACAAAAATGCACAAACTAATAAAAATATTTCCAGCAACACAATCAGCTGAGACCTGGCTAAAGCCAGACAACAGTGACGACTAAATCCTAGCGCCCAGATACAATATTATGCATAAAGACAGAGCAACCAAAAGGGGAGGTGGAGTAGCAATATTTTTCAAAAATCACCTAACGGTTGAAACCTTCAGGAAACTATCAGTAACTTTGACAATCCAGAACTACTCTTTACTAAACTAAAAATTATCCCCAAAGTGCATCTCAATACTATAGGTGGTTACATCCCATCTGGGAATAACATTCCCACACTAGAAAATGTACTTCATTGGTTCACCATTGCCATCCCTCAGGAAACAATCCTGTTGAGGGATTTTAACATTGATTGGCTCACTTGCTCCTCTCAAAATGCATCAACCCATATTAACTTTTATGGATTCACCCAAACTATCACGTCTCCTACAAGGACAGACACATCTTCCAAACAACAGTCTGTCCTAGACTAGATTCTGACTAACACCCGCACCCTATGCTCTCAATCAGGTTTTCTACCAGATGGCCTCAGCAACCATCAACCAACCTTTCTTCAAAGGACCCATACTCACCAAAGCAGGCCAACGGAATATCGCATAATCAGAAACAAAAAAGAAACTTCAAGCCTAACAACTTTATGTCATCACTAAAGAACTGCAACTGGGAAGCTCTTAGATAACTGCCCCTGCAAGAAGTGGTTAAGTCTTTCAACACCACTTTTCTAGTCATATTAAACTACCATGCACCCCCAAGAACTATTAGAGTAAAAGCCAACTATGCAACTTGGCTAAGAAAGGAATACTGATCCCTACTTAAAGCTAGAGATAAAGCTTGGGAGCAATTTCATAAAAACAAATCCCAGGACTCAAAACTATCATTCCTACAATTGAGAAACAAAGCAAAGAAATTAGTTAAACTTGACAAAATCAATTACTACCATAATATTCAAACAAAACATCAAAATAACCCTTAAAAGTTCTTGGCTGCCATTAATAATATTCTGCATCCAGGTAAATTTACTACACCCACACTGACAATAACTTGTAACTCTGATAGTACTGCAACTCAATCCAACAAATACTTCACTGAAATTATCTCAGCCCTCTCAGGTTCCCAGATCAACCACACCACCACCAAACCATTTATATCTCAAAACAGCACTGACTCCTTTATATTACAACCAGTCTCTGTTAACACCATACAAAAACTACTTAAAAAATTAAAGCCAACCACACTACCACTGGACAGACTTCCCATAGACTTCTTGCAAATCGCAGCAGAAGCTATAGTTTATCCAGTAGCCATTCTAATAAACAGATCAATCTCAGAAAACCTAGTACCTGACATTTGGAAAATATCCCATATTCTACCTTTAAACAAAGGTGGTAATTCCACCGAACTGACCAACCATCATCCAGTTGCCATTCTGTCATCCCTATCTAAAATCCAAGAAGAGTAGTTCACACACAACTGATGCATTAACTACCCACATAAAAATGACTATCAAACACTCAACATGGTTTTTGCCCTTATCAACGTACTGAAAAACAATGGAGGCTAGTACTAAGAAATGTCACAAACCAGCAAAACAAGATAGTACCAGTGTTTCTTCCACTGGTACTACCTTATCAACGTACTACCACAGCTCTAATGTCCTTCACTAACACAGTGAACCACAATAGAAATAACAGAAATGTTGTCTCTGCTGTCTTTCTGGACCTTTCTAAAGCTTGCAGTATGGTAAATCACAAAAAGGTATTAACATTCTCTCCACCCTAAACCTTAGTATTTTCTCTATTACAAGCAAGCTGTTCAATAACAAAATTAACTCTCCCAGCTTCTTCTAGTTACATTAGGAGTTCCCCAAGGCTCCATCCTTGGGCACCTCTTATTCTCTCTTTCTTCACAAACAAACTCTACACCTCTACACTTCACACTACAGCCATACAATACACAGACAATTCCACACTAATATGCACAGCCACCTCCCTGCAAGACCTCCAGACCATAACCCAAGAGTCTTTTCTAACTGCCGAAATATGGCTCACTAACACCAAACTCATTGTAAATCCAAAAAAAAAAAAAAAACAAGCTCCTTTTCTTCTGCCCTACAAAAACTCCTCCACCAAGCCTATCATTCAATATCACATCCAAAAATAAAATCACTTTGATACCAATAACCCACACCAAACTTCTAGGTGTTGAAATTGACAACAATTTGAAATTTGACATTCACATCTCTCAAACCAACAAGAAAGTACACAATATATTAGGTGCTCTCTACAGAAACAAACAATTCCTGACTATAAACACAAAAGCTATCATTGCTCATACACACCTCTTGGCAACACGCCTATACACCTCTCCCATACTAACCAACCTTAGAAAAACTGATCTAACTAAATTAGAATCCTGTTATAATAAAATTACCAGGTTCACCACAGATTCCTCATCTAGGACATGTCATTGTATATCACTTCTTCTTATTATTCTTTCGGCTTTTTCCTGGTTAGGGGTCACCGCAGCGTATCACCAACTGGTTGGAACTTCCTCAGCTACTATTCTTTAACCAATTAACCTTTGCCCATATAATCCTGTACCAACCAGAAAAAAACCTGCTCTTCAGAATCTGATACAACCTATCACTAACAATCATGATGTCCAAACCAGCAAAAAAACTACTTCTTAATATCTCAAAAGCAAAACAACTCAGCCGGGGACTTACTCTTCTCAAACTTCATTCCCAAAATATGGAACAAACTACCATCCCCAATAACCTCCAAATGCTGTATATAACAATTCAAAAAAACTTCTAAAGCACACTTTACTGAAACCTAGTACTGCTCTTGCTCCTGTCCTGGCTAGTTTCTGGTACACATATAATCTTAGAAGCCTGCACTTTATCAATGCCCTACTACTCACTTCTGGTCTGCAAATGGAATATATGCCTCTATTTGACATTCTACATATCTCTTTATAACTTTAAAATGTGCATTTCACACAGAAAATTTTAACATCAGTCATATGTAATATTTGTATGCTGTTATAGCTCTTTGAAAGTTGCCAGTCATATAGGTGCATCAAATTTGTAAACTGCTTCTGTAACTTCTCAAACATGCATGTAGATCAATTATTATGTATTTTTGTACTTACTACTTTCTGCTATTTTGTATTTTTCTTCTACATTTTTGTAGGTTTTTCACGTTTGTTGTACTTGTCTACATCTCCCACCCACTCCCACATCACTTTCATTTATCCCAACCAAACTACACACCCCCACACATCTTCAACCTATCACTGTCCTCCACATCACAAGCCACTAATCAGCTTCTCCCACCTCTTAATTGTATATTATCATCCCAGCCTCTATCTAGTCCTTTTCCAGCTTCTCAAAGCTTCAACTACATCCTTTTCTCATCACCTTACTACTCATACCACTCCTCTCAAAGCTTCAACTACATCCTTTTCTCATCACCTTACTACTCATACCACTCCTCCCTCCTCCATGATCCCCCGAAACCCAATATTCAGACATGTTTCTCTTACACATACTATTGACCCCATTACTACTAACTGCTCTCTTCATAGCAATACCTAACAACCCTCCCATAATCTACTTAAAATCCTCCACCTACCCTTTAACAAACCCACCTCTGTCTGACCTCTCTTACTTTGACATAGCACTCCATATCCACAACTCCACAAGTATTGAACTATCCCATATAGATACCTCCACCATGCTAACCCCTCATTAATACCACTAAAACAACCATCTATACCACCCAAAGATTTCCCCCTAAATACAAGTAAAAAATCTAATCTTCATTTATGTGGAGACACACACCCTAACGCTGGCCTTACTCTCAACCAACAAAACGCAGCCATAACAAACAACTTACCCAAACCAACAATAGATCAGTTCTTACCTCTACTATCCAACATATCCAAAAAGAGCTCTGACATCTTCCTCATAAATATAAACCTCAGAAGTCTCTTAAACAAAATACATGAACTCCACACCACCCTGTCACTGTACACTCCTGACATTGCTGTACTAACTGAAACCTGGCTTAAACCCCACATCAACAATAATGAAATCATTCCCCCTGGTGACAATATCCTCAGACAAGATAGGACAATAAAATGAGGTGAAGGAGTAGTGATTCTATATAAAGACACTGTTAATTTAAAAAAAAAAACTGCAGGTAAACATCCCAGATATTGATGATACAGAACTTTTAGCATCACGTATAAAAATCAATAACAGCAAACATATAATTTTACTAGGTGTATACATACCACCAAATAACCCCTCCATAATAGAAAATCTCTTGTGGGACTCAGCCACATTTACCCAAGAAACTATATTAGTTGTTGATTTCAATACCTATTGGCAAACCTGCTCATCAGATAACCCCTCAAATCATATCAAACTACACAATTTCACCCAATTGATTCATTCACCCACTAGAATTGACAAAGCCAGCAACAAACAATCCATTCTTGAATGGACTCTGACTATCAAACCCTCTCTAATCTACCTTTCAGGCTGTCTACCTGACAGCCTAAGTGACCATCTACTAACCTTCTTTTCTAAGACACCGTAGCTCACCCACAAAATCATAAATGTATAAACAAATATGTAACACAAAAACTTTCTCCATAGACACCTTTAAACAAATACTACTAAGCTGTAACTGGTCCCCATTAAAATACCTCCCACTAGATGCAGCAGTCAATTATTTCAATAGCATATTTCTTGATTTCTAAACACACTTGCTCCCATAAGACACATAAGACCAAAAACTAACAACTGCTCATGGCCCTGTAAAGAAACCAAACAGTTACTAAAACAGAGACAGACTCTTGTATCAACATATAACCAACAAATCAAAACCTCCCCTTGACACCTACCACCACCTAAGAAATATCTGCAAAAAAGCAAATCAGAGCTAATAAAAAAAACTGTACTATACAAATATTCAGTTCAAGCATCAAAACAACCCACAAGAACTCTGGGTCTCCATCAATCAGCTTATCCATCCAGGTCACACCCCTACCCCATCCCTAAATATCAAAAACACAGAAGAAAGCATAGCATCCCATTTTAACTCATTTTTCATAAACTCCATCTTCTCACTGATAGAAAACAAAAATAGCCTCCAACAAACCATTCTCCCCACTATCACCAATTCACCAACCACTCTCTATCTCAAATCCATTCAAACAAGTACAATAAAGAAATTGCTAAGCCAACTGAAACCCACAACTCTTGCCACTGACAAGCTGCCGAACGACTACCTGAAATTAGCAACCGATGTCAACTGTTATCCAGTTTCAATGGTGATCAATAGCTCTATCACGGAACAGTATATACCTAAAATTTGGAAAACCTCCTACGTAATCCCACTCCAGAAAGTAGGCACCTCACTATAACTATCTAACTTTAGGCTAATATCTATACTATCCCCTCTTTCTAAAATCTTAGAAAAGTGCATCCACTCTCAACTGATGCAACACCTACTATCTAATAAGCTACTTTCCCATGCACAACACGGATTTCGACCAGGCCATAGTACCACCTCAGCACTTCTCAAATTTACCAATACTGTCAACAAACTAAAAAACAGTGGCCAAATTGTTGCCTCAATAATTCTTGACATGTCAAAGGAATTTGACACAGTGACCCTTGAACAACTCCTACATGAGCTTGTATCACTTGACATATCTATAAATACTCTCATTTGGTTCCAAAATTACCTATCTGAGCATTATTAATCAGTCAAATGGCAAGATGACCTCTCCTCCCCACTTCCCATTACATAGGTGTTCCACAAAGCTCAATTCTTGGGCCTCTGCTCTTCACATTTCTGATCAATAACCTACACAAAGCTACTAACCTTGCTTCCGTCATACAATATGCAGATGAATCCACTGTAATCTGCACCACACCTGCCATAAAACAACTACAAGACAATACTCAGAAATATTTTACTGACATTGAGTCTTTCTTCGAAAAATACCAGCTCATCCTTAATTCCAACAAAACCAAACTAATGCTGTTAACTAACTGATGCCACAAAACAAACTCCCCCAATCACAACTTTACAATCACCTCAACCAATCATACTCTAATTAAACCCACCTCGCAAACCAGGCTACTAGGTACCATTCTGGATGATAAGTTAAAATTTGACAAACATATATCTCATGCCTTCTAAAGGGCCCACAGAATAAAATCTTTCTTAACAAACTCTTCCAGGCAAGCTATTGCCAGGACCCACTTATTATCCACTTTACTCTATCCCTCCTCTATATTAACTAACCTCAAAAAATCGGACTTAAGCAAACTTGAATCATGCTATTATAAGATAGCCAGATTTGCTACTAACCTGACCCACAGAACCGATCATTGTCTTGCTCTGAAACAACTCAAATGGCTAGAGCTGCCTAACCTAGTAACCTAAACCAATTTACCATAGCCAATTCCATAGTTTACCTACCTTCCAAATTTCCATCCCTACAGGACCTAGTACAAACCTACCTTAATAGCAGGACTCTATGATCCACAAAAAAATTACTACTCGAAGTTACAAAATCCATCTACAGTTTTGGAGACTCACAATATTCTAACTACGTAACTAAATTGTGGAACTTCACCCCCAGAACATACTAAACACAACAAACCTAAAGCATTTCAAAAAAACTGCTAAAGTCCCACCTAAATGCCAACTGGTTATGCTCCTGCTCCTCACCAGGCTTAATGCATTTCTCCCCTCCTTACCATCTCTATTCCTATTCTCCACTTTTACTATATCTCTATGCTTACTGAATACCTTACTCCCATCACCACCCTCTCTCTCCCTTCTCTTCACTTTCAATATATCTCTATGCTTACTGAATACCTTACTCCCATCACCACCCTCTCTCTCCCTTCTCTTCACTTTCAATATATCTCTATGCTTACTGAATACCTTACTCCCATCACCACCCTCTCTCTCCCTTCTCTTCACTTTCAATATATCTCTATGCTTACTGAATACCTTACTCCCATCACCACCCTCTCTCTCCATTCTCTTCACTTTCACTATATCTCTATGCTTACTGAATACCTTACTCCCATCACCACCCTGTCTCTCCATTCTCTTCACTTTCACTATATCTCTATACTTACTGAATACCTTACTCCCATCACTACCCTCTCTCTCCCTTCTCTTCACTTTCAATATATCTCTATTTGCTTACTGATCACATGTGATTCTAAGTATAATAACAACATTAAGCAAAACAATTTACAGTACCAAACAGGTATAGCTGAGGCACTACTCCATTGTATATTAAGCTGTTGTATCTCTGAGACATTACTCCACTGAATGATTTCTTGATACTGTGTAACTGTCAGAATATGTGTTACTAAGTGATCCTGTTAGGTTTATTATTGACTTGAATGGTGATAATACATTATTATATGATTTATGACTATCACGTCTCTGATTGTTTCACTATTGTTTAAAATACTGACTGTTATGTTTTTATTACGTGGAGTGTTTCTCCCCGGGCCTCCACTGAAAATGGGCAAATTTGCCTAGTCGGACTTCCCCGATAAACAAATGTTAAATAAATACAATTTTTTGGAGCTTTTCTCCCCAGGCCTCTGCTGAAAAAGGACATGTGTCCATTCGGACTTTCCTGGTAAATAAATGTAAGATAAATAAATAATAAATAAAATACATTTACTTTTTTAAATTACACAGAGTAGCAGTTTTGAGGATTTACACTGCAAACAGAGACTCAATGGTTGCAAAGGTTGTACAATTGTGAAGTTAGTATAATTGTTATATTGCGGGCCTGGGGGAACAGGTTGAGCTTTGTCTTCTATAAAAATACTTCTTTTTACTTTGATCTTGATCAGCAGTGTGACAAATGGCTAGGATAGTTGGTATCATTGTAGTTTGCATTTGAATTGGCTAAAGTATCAAATGGTTAGCCTTAGACTGTAAATTGAAGCAATTATTTATAGTTATCAGGTGTATACATTTATATGCGAAGGACCTTGATACCACAAGATGCACATCTTCCATTTCTTCAAGAGTATTTAATCTGGTTGAGAATGTAAAAGAGGTTATTAACCATCTACACTGTGTGTAAGTTGTTTACATTCAGCTCACTGAATCCACATATGTTACAAGCACCCGTAAATTGTTAATGTTTCACCATGCCTCAAAGTATTATTTCTACAATACTATGGGTTGGCTGGATGTAGCTTAGAAATGCATACAATTACTTTACAGTATAGTGCATTTTGTGACATTGTGCCATTTCTGGAATATTCATCTAATCATATTGATCATATTATCCCATATAGCTACAGTTAATGTGATTGATTTGAGACAGAAAATGTTGCAGCTAGTATTTTGAGACACAACCATTACAGCTAGAATTTCACTGTATCCAAGACACAAGCAACAATTAGAAAAGATGTGCGTTAATACCATGGTGGCACTCTAAGATGTTGATGTCCATGAGGCCCGAGGTTTCACATCACCTTAATATGAACTGATGCATGTAGCTCATGTGCAGGTATTTGTGTATAAGGAATGTAGCTTTCAACATTCAGGATACCACAGTATTACTCTGCTATAGAAAGACCCGAGAATAGAATCTGAGAACTGCATTTAATACAGACAGCATGTTTCTCTCTCTATATTGAGACCTATTTATAATAGTAAACCAAAGTAAGGCAAAAACGAGGTGATTAAAACCAAACAAGGAAGCAGAGAACTACCTTATAATGTGAAGCAATAAAGCCTCGAGAAGACGCAGCAAAACATTTATTGAAGTAAAAAACACCATTAACGTAGTTAAAATCCGTTCTTCAACAACTTTGTCAGATGTGGGCTGAAGATAACTCATCATGTTAAATACTCAAAAATAATGATGACATAATTATCAATGAAGATCCATTAAATTCGTCAGTTTTCCATCAGTCCTTTTGTAACACTGAATCGAAATCTGACACAACCTGGAGAGACCTGTAGAAAACTACAATCCACTCTGCTACAGGCCCCATGAGGAGCTCAGTGTCTCTCCAGGTTGTGTCAGGTTTCGATTCTGTGTTACAAAAGGACTGATGGAAAACATTTGCCTGAATTTTAACGGATCTTCATTGGATAATTAATTTATGACGTCATTTATTTTTGATTATTTAACATGATGAGTTATGCTTCAGCCAACATCTGATTAAGTTGTTGAAACAAAAACAGATTTTTAACTACGTTAATGGTGTTTTTTATACTTCAATAAAAGTGTTTTGCTGCATTAATTCCCTCCGAGGCTTTATTGTTTCACGTTGCAAGGTAGTTCTCTGCTTCCCTATTTATAATAGTATTACACTAAAGGAACAAGAAGAAGCCCACCAACATCTCCTGTTTCTATAGGAGAGTAATGCAAGACAATCTGACAAAGAACGGTGGACTTTTACTGCATACTACCCATTTGCATGCAAAATGTTAGCAATTTTTTATTGTAAATCTGTACAGCTGCTCCACTTAAGGTCAGAATGTCATGCTATCTCATTTTTGTATATTGTAGGTTATAGTTTCATCCCGTGCCTTAATTCTAGTTTATACTTTTTTATCTGTATTTACACAAAGAGGCTGTAAACGATTAGGAGTTAAAGGTATGATATAACAGCTGCATTTGTTGCATTCTGAGTGAGGATGAAAACATTTAAGTGAAGAGTAAAATACTATCATTGCTATGATTTATTTCTTAAATTATAACAATGCACATTAATACATATGTTTGCAAAATGTATGGCAGAAGTGGATTTATACATCAGAACATTAGTTCAGATATTCTCTGATATCTCCCACTCACAAATGAGTATGGTAAACTGCAAACATTATGCCATGCACTTTACTTAATTATGGTTATAATATAAAAGAAAATGACATACCTGATACTCATATCACATTATAATTTAATGCTTCACCAGTTCTGATTTATAGGAACCATTTTATTTTATTCTTGTTATACAAGGAGTTGATTGATAAATGTAATTGAAAATAGATGGGTTAAAGAATATAATTTAAATTATTCACATGTGCATCACAATATCAGATGTACCCTGTTATTACCAACATTAATTTTCCTAAGAAAATATCACCTTGTAAGATTTTGCCACTTTGAAATATGTTTTACGAAACAACTTATTTTAGTACACTGTAATTTTCTATGTACTTTCTGCTCATTAATGTAATCAGTGCATTTACCATTATTTAGCAAACTGAATAAATAGTCTAATTTGTTGTAAGATCATTTCTATAGTTGAGTAAGAGATGATTTTTACTTGTCGAATAACAAAGATATTTTAAACTGCAATGAGGAAAGGCACTAAGTCACGATGTGAACACATCTATATACATGCACAAACACACACACACATGCGCACATACACACATGCACACATGTGCACACACACATGCACATGCACACACACACACACACACACACACACACACACACACACACACACACACACACACACATGCATGTGTGCACATATACACACACACACACACACACACACACACACACACACACACACACACACACACACACACACACACACACATGCCCGTGTGTGCACATACACTGACACACACACACATTAGAAACAAAAAAAGACCTCAGCAAAAGCCAGCAAAAGAATGCATTAAACTCCTTGTTTTATAATCCCCGGGATTCATAAAGCTTGCACCAGGTGCAGGCGTAGCATCGGCATTCTAACACCAAATATGGCCACCGAGCGATCCAGGTATGGGCTGATCCCATGTGCACTACCTGTGTACGCTACGCCCGCACAACTCCCGGGCCCTGTATGCTAATTACCCCATGTGCTGCAGTGTAACATGCAAATGAAGGTATGTAGCGATCCAGGAAGTGGTGCAGGCATAGTGTAAGCATGCAGAAATGTAATCCGTAGAAAATGGTTTACATTTTCGCAAACATAAAATTGGAGCCATGACAGCAGATCAAACACATGTATTATATTGTTAATATATGCCAATGGCTAAATATATAGCCATTGGCATAAAAAAATGTACAAAATATAAAATTAACATTTAATATATATAGTCGCACTATCGCAATGTGAAAGTGCAGGGCAGCGGTGCGCAAAGGGGATTGAAAGGAAAATATAAAAATATAGAATAAAACTGCAATGTAACACATGTCACAATTTCCCCATAATAGTCAATGGCAGGCATGCTACACCATACTATGGCGCAAGGGTTGCTAAGGGGCTGTGACAGTATTATGCACAGTAGCTAGGAATTAGTAGGCAATGCCATGCAAATGAGAGGAGTAATAGTGAATCACAGATTCCTCGCTGGTGTAAGGATGCACCTCACACTTACCCTTGAGATAAAGATGACATCAAGAGAGGAGTGTGTCATCATTGCTGTAAGCACATTGGAGCATTGCTAAACCGGTTTGCCCCTAGCTAGGCAAAGTTGCAGGATAGGGGTGTGTTGAATTGGCCATAGCTTTGCTTAGCTGAGAGTACACAAGGTAACCGTGTATGCATGTTAATGGAGATGAAAACGGGCATAAACCTGGTAAATGGGTTTGAGCGGCGTGCACTGCAGCTGAAACTGGAAGGATATTGGAAAGAAATAAGGAAATGCTGCAGCAGGGAAATTGGAGTACAAATGACTAATTAACACCTAGGAGCCTACAGTGGGCCATTGACAACAGCTAACAAGGCTGCAAGCAGCTACCTGTAGAACAGGAAAGGGGAGGTGCTCTACTGCAAAGAAAACAGTAAAGTGTCAAAGCAGAACAAACCTGATTTGCAGTATATCAACTAAAAGACACATTTTGCCATGACTGGGTAGGGAAAGTACAAAATAAGAAAGACGGCAGGTGGATGCATGCCTGATAATGGGAGGGGATCCAGGTTTAAAAGTGAATTAAAGGGCAACAGATTAATCAAGGCATGCAAGCATATCTCCACAGTAAAGACCTCACACTTGCAGCACTCATTGTAAAACTGATAATTAATACACGCTACAGCTGGAATAGCTCATACACAACCAATGACATTAGCAGCATCCATAACACAATAGTATAAAGTGTGAAAGCACCTCACACAAATTTGTGTATTCCCATACACTGTGTACCAGTGGTGTATACAGACGGGGAACTTTTAGTATGTACATGTTAGGGGCTGCCATAGCTTTGATCCTTCAGCATGTGTTGGAGACTGAAGGTGGTGTGGAGGATGATGCACACGACCACCTCAGGCACCAGATGAGGAGGAGAGTGTTCAGACCCAGGGTAACCTACCAGGGGCTACATGATCTGGAGATAGTAGAGTGTTACAGGGTGGACAGGGACATCCTACAGCAACTTGTGGAGCTGTGCCAGCCATGCCTCAGAGCCAGAACAAACAGAGGGGAACCCATCCCAGTGGATATGAAGGTATGTGTAAGCCTGAGAATACTAGCTACAGGTACCTTTCAAAGACCAACTAGGGATATCAAGGGGATCTCACAGGCATCAGCATCCAGGGCACTACACCAGTTCCTGGATGCCATGTTACCACATGCCAATGAGCACATATACTTCCTCCGAATGCAGGAAGAGTTGGCTAGCAATATGCGCCTCTTCCACCATGTGGCAGAATACCCGGAGGTACTGGGTGCAATAGACTGCATGCACATACACATCAAGTCACCACACAGTGAGCAGGGTAGGCATTACATAAACCACAAGGGATACCCCTCCATCAACTGCCAGGGCATGTGCAATGCCCAGAGCATTATCATGAATGTGTGTGCTGGCAGATCTGGAAGCTATCACGACACCCACATCCGGCATGCCTCATAGCTGTATCTGTTATTTGCCATGGGGGACATCCCAAATGGCCACCTGAGGGGGATGCTGGCAATGCATTGGAACCATGGATGATGACGCCCATCAGAAATGCACACACACCCATGCAGGAATGCCATAATGAATTACACGCACAAACCAGGATCATCACAGAGCGTGTGTTTGGGATGCTGAAATCACAGTTCCATTGCTTGGACATATCTGGTGGAGCCTTGCAGTACTCTCCAGGCACATGTGCCCACATCTTCATAGTATGTGCCATGCTACACAATATGATCCTGCGGAAACAGCTGCAGCAGGGACAGAATGGTGAAGGCCCTCACAGCCCACCACCAATCCCACGGGCCCCACAGGCACAGAGGTACTCAGACCACAAACACCCTGTGCTAGCCCCAGTAGACAGACGGAGACATGCCCAGTATGCCCATGCCTTGGCAAGGAGGGAACGTATAGCACACACATGTCACACAGACAGTGTAGGCACCTAGGGACTGACACCTTTCTCCACCTGCACACACAGTAAAAATGGATGGTACACGCACGAGACTACCTGTAACTTGTCATGTATAGGCAGTCTACTGTGTGCATCCAGCATAGGCAGCCCTCAACTATTGCACACACAACTGGCATCAGCACAAGGTAAGTCAACACCTGAACAGTAAATTAAGCTATCAGCATGTGCTCATACTGTATGTATAGGTTCATAGGTAGGAACTTGGCCAACTGCCAGAGGGCATTCATAAGCCCAGCCAAAATTTGTTAGCTTTTGCCACCCCTTTGATTCATTAACTGTCCCTCTGTGGAGCAGTGCCAATGGCAGGATCCCTGGGGTGCATCTACTGTTCCCCATCCACTCTTCAAGGTTTTTCTTGCAGAGTGTTAGTGAGGGGCTCTGTATAATGTAGTTAAGGATGTTGTTGCAAAGTACGGGGAGTGTCTGTGACAGAAATCTATCCCTCCAGCATCTTCCAGTTATTGTTGTGGCAAGGTTCAGCTCACTACAGTGTGTGGCTCACTGTGACATGGATTCCCATAGGTGGAGCATATTCATTAAGCTTAAGTTCGACATGGCTGTGTTGGCCAGCAGAGATCATCTCTGGGTAAACAAGATGCCACTGCATAAACAGGAGTTTATTCAGTCTGACTGCATAGGGCATATGTTGGAGGCCAGTAATCCCCTTGGCGAGGTACATTCATGGACCTCCCAGCTGTTGGAAGTGTCTTCTGAGGTACATCCCAAATGGGTTATTATACGGGACTGATGAGTGATGAGTAAAGAGGCACTATAACCCCAGTATGTTTAGATGGGAACCCTTTAGTAATCAGATGGCCTACATAGAAGGATGTCCTAACTACTTTGGAGATATGATTGTCAAAGGGGAGATCATTATCTACCTTAGTCTCCAGATACCCTATTACCTCATCCATATTAAAGTGGCTGCCACTTATGTGTTAATATGTGGGTGCTTAATATTCCACAATGGAATGACCATGCAGTTAGTGGCACTTGACTGGAGGCCATGACGTTGACACCCTGTGTTGGTCTCTGTGAGGCCCCATGAGGGATGTCTGTGTCAGCTAGACTATCAGTCATGGCTCCCAGTTCACAGTCATTGCCAAACATGGTCTGCCGTAGTCCACCTGTGTTTGCCTGTACCTCTGAGAAGTATATGCCAAACAGTAGGGCTCCCAGGACTGAGTCCTGTGGGACACCAGTCGTGACTGGTCAAGAGTTGGATTCGCTAGTCGTACCCTGTGGGTTCTGTGTGTAAGCCCATTGGCAACCCAACCTGTTATGTATGGGTGTATGTACAGGTTGGTGTGTTTATCAATAATACCTGAGTGGGGAATGGTGTCAAAAGCCTTGGCGAGGTCCAGGTAGTATGTGTGAACTACCTCTCCCGTCATCTAACATCTTGGTGACTGTATGTAAGCTGTCTAACAGTCTCAGTAGGCATGAACTGCACTCAACCAAGCTGACCTGGGTTGGGTCATGTGTTCAGAGGTTACCAATGTCTTTGTTAATGAGTGCCATGAGGATACGATCTATACCCTTGCAGACCAGGCTAGTCAGGCTTATGGGGTGGTAGTTACCATGGTCAGTTGTGATTCCACCTTGATGGAGTGGAATAACCGATGTTCTTTGTGTTTCACTGTTGCAGTCATTACATTTGGGTAATCTGCTGGCAGGTTGCCCTCAGTCGGCCTGAATTCCAAAGTCTTGGGTCCTGCGTCGGTTGCTGACTTCTCTTCCATGATGTCAGGTCATCAGGGGTATAAAACATGTCGCTGATGCCATTTTCTTTAGTCTTTCTTGCCACGCTGTGCCCGAAGCAGAAGCATTTCACAAGTGCTGGTTGGCCGACCACTGAAATATTCAAGTTTGTGTTTCAGAACCAAAGTCTTCACTAAAGCTAAGTACCCTGTTGGGGAAACTTTTTTTTTTTACTTTTTACCGATGTCAGAAAAAGTTAATAATTGTATAACTTGTGTGAAACAAATACCTCATAAGGATTTCCATTTATACTGTATTCCTTGCCTAGGCCCTGATCACAACATGCCTGGCTATTAGTTTGGTGCTTGATTTAACCAACGCACTATTAAGCGTCAGTATATTTTTGCATCAAAGTATTTTGGAAACAAATTTAACTACCCAGAAATGTCATCGGATAGCAATCCGACTACCGGAGTACATAAAAAATGCAAAGAAAAGGACAAAGAAAGGCAGTTGAGATCCAAAACCGATGACGAAGGTTTTCCTAAGCCAGTCACTGGTTCACTGGTACTCAGTGAGGTGCTTTCACAGCCCCTGATACCCACTACCTTCGAGTCACAGGCCTCTACCAACACCCATGTGGAGTCTGGTATGCCACAAGATTCTCAAGGTATTGAACTGATGGATGTATCTCCCTCAGATGGGTCCAGAGCCGTTGAGCAGGCACCAGCTTCTGAGCATGTATTCAGACCTCAACATGTGTATATCAAACCGACGACAGCTGCAAAATCAAAGACAAAGGCAACTTCTAAAAATAAAAAACAGATGCCTGAGCCACATGCACAGCCCTCTATGCCTAAAAAAACAAATGATCAAAATGGCTGAAGACCTTATTACCTTGATCAGGGATACTCATCCCCCTCCAGATAGGAGGCCTAGGCAAGACACTGATTATGAATCTTCAGATCAGGTTTCTATTTCTTCTGATTCCTCTTCTGACCAGGAATTATCTTTACCTCCCTATGAGGATTCTGATGCTGAGGAGTTTATTCCATCTGCATCTCCTCCTGAGGATTATTCATTTAGAAAAACCTTGCATACTTTGAGGGAGCATTTTCACTGGGAGAGCTAAGACTTCTCAGATTCAAAAAAAGAGGCTCAGGGATTTCCTTCTTCTCCCTCAGCACAAGCCTTTAGCCATTCCCCCAGTTTTAGACATTGTGGATGATGTGTTTTCAGAGTCAAGCCTGACCCCTGACGCCTTACCTTTGGCTCCCAGTAAGCCTGACAGATATTACAGGGTCCCTGACTCACATAAATTTTTATTTAGAAACCCTGCTGCTGATCCTGAAACTATTTCACAGGGTCCAAAGGGAGTTAAGGCCTCAACAGCAAAAAATCCTACACCCTCTGACAGAGATTCAAGGGCACTGGACAGATGGGGAAAAAAGGTTTATACATCTGCAAAATTGGCAATCAGGGCCTTAAACTGTCAATTTCATATGCTTAAGTACCAACAACATGTTATGGGATTGCTGAAACAGAAAATTATGTTGATTTCAGAATGTGCAGTAAATAAAGAATTGCAGGAATTATTGCATGCAGCGGAACAAGTTGGAAAGCATATCTTGCAATGTGGTTTTGATTCTTTAGAGGCCTCCTGCAGGGCCGCAGTTACTGGCTCTGTCATTAGGAGGCATACCTGGTTAAAGGAACAAAATTTGCCTGATCATGTTAAAGCTGAATTGCTAGATGCATCTTTACAGCATGACTCTCTGTTTGGTATTAAGGCAGAAGAGGTTTTAAAGAAAATGGAAGACAAAGCTAAGTCTATGCAAACTGTTAAAAACTTCTTACAAATGCAGCCACCAAGATTCAGTAGACACTGGCCTACAAAACATTGGTCCTTTCCTGTATCAGACAGATCTCAAAGGGGCAAATCCAGATGCCCTAAGGGTTCCAGATACCAGGCGCAAGACTCATACAGGTCAAAGCAATGGGGTGCATTCACCTCCAAATCTGGAGGAGATAAAGTGTAAACCTACAGAAAGCAATCCCAATGACTTCCCTCTGCTTACACCAAGAACTTATCTTTTGGCAGCACCTATAGGGGGAAAATTAGCACTTTTGCACAAAATTGGCAGTTAATAACCCAGGACAAGTGGTACTAAACACCGTATCACAGGAATACAGATTCCATTTTCACACTCTGCCAATGGCAAATGGTTGGCCAGATCTGCCAAAAAATCAATGGGTAGAGGCACAGAAACAGGTTATGTCCATCGTGGATATGGGGGGCCATTCAGACAGTACCAGAATAGGAAAAAGGACAAGGTTTTTACTCAAGACTGTTCTTGGTGCCCAGAAAGGACAAAGCCTGGTGTCCAATACTGGATTTATTGATTTTGAACACATACCTGGACATTCCAAAATTCAAAATGCTGACTTTGCAGCAGCTTCTGCCCATGCTGGGCAAGAAAGCTTGGCTGGTGACTTTAGACCTAAAAGAGGCATTTCTGCATGTCCCAATAAGACAGTCGTGCAGAAGATACCTCAGATTCAAGGCTAGCTTAATGAATTACCAATTTTTTGCACTGCCCTTATGCTTATCTACTGTGCCCAGGGTCTTTACAAAGTGCCTGGCACCAGTAATTGCATTTTACAGGCAAATAAGTATACAAAGATATCCTTACTTGGATGACTGTCTCATTCAAGCAGAGAACAAGGACACTCTTCTTCGACACCTGGCGTTTGTGAAAAGGCTACTAACATGCCTAGGATACACAATAAATGAAAAGAAATCACAAGTGGTACCCACTCAAAAGATAACATTCCTGGGTGCAAGCTTGAATACAACTGCCCAGATGGCTTACCTCATGCCAGACAAACAAAGGCAACTGACAACTTACTTAAAACTGATGGCAACAAAAACCCAGTCTTCTGCAAGACAAATTCTGCAGGCTCTGGGCTACATGGCATCCTGCATCCTGCTAATTCTATATGCAAGACTGCATATAAGGAAACTTCAATGGTACCTAAAATGTTTATGGAGTCAATATTCACATAGTCTGGAAACAATGATTCCTCTCATTCCCTGCCTGCAACAAGATTTTCTATGGTGGACAAGGGCCTGTCACCAAAACATGGGACGGCCCTTCACTCTACCCCCTACCAGCCAAACCTTAACAACAGATGCATCAGATTATGCCTGGGGAGCCCACATGGCAAGAAGATGCATTCAGGGCATATGGGCACCAAAGCAAATGCATCTACATATCATCTAGAAAGAGATACTAGCTGTTCAAAATGCCCTAACAGCCTTCAAGGACTTACTTCATCCAGGACAGCTACTGATAAAGACGGACAACACCACAATCATGTGGTATATAAACAAGCAAGGGGGCACACACTCATACCCCCTTTGCAGATTAGCCATGGTACTGTGGGACACAGTTTTGACCTACCAAATACATCTTCAAGCTCAATTCCTGCCAGGAAAACAAAATACTCTGGCAGACGATTTAAGCAGAAACCTTATTGATCCTCACGAGTGGAAACTAAATCCACAAGTCTTCAGCATGATAACAGAGAAATGGGGGAGCCCAGACATAGATCTATTTGCCTCTCCTCAAAATTATCAATTGAAAAGATTCTGCACAAGGACTTATCACAGACAAGCATGGAAAGTGGACTCCCTATCCTACAGTTGGATAAACCTATCAGTTTACACCTTTCCTCCTCTGCCTCTTCTACCCAAGGTCCTCCTAAAAGTTAGACAAGAGAAGCCAAAGATGATATTAATTGCCCTGGACTGGCCCCGCCAATACTGGTACCCAATTCTAAGGAACTTGTCTCAATACCCAGCTTGGACCTTGCCTCAAAGACCACAACTACTGTCCCAGCAAAACAATCAGATCCTGCACAGTCAGCTACAGACTCTGAACCTGGTAGCATGGCTAATCATGTAATCGTACAAATGACACCTCTCAGTAAAGCTGTGATGGATGTCATTTTGGAAGCCAGAAGGCATAGTACTAGAAAATCTTATGCTGACAAATGGAAGAGATTCTGTGCTTGGAATCAAGCACAAGAAACTGATACAGCAGAACCACATATTCCTCAGATATTACAATACTTAACTGAGATGCTTGACAAAGTCCTATCTTTCTCATCAATGAAAATCCATGACTCTGCCATTTCGGCTCATTACAATACAGAGCCACCAATCTTTTCTCACCCTTTACTAAAGCAGTACCTTAGAGGAGCCAAAAATTTAAGGCCTCCTAGAAGATCACCACTACCTGCATGGGACCTCACTTATGTGTGGAAAAGCTCACCCTGCCTCCATTTGAAACAGCTGCTACCGCTGACATAAAGTTCTTATCATGGAAGACAGCTCTGCTACTAGCAATTACTTCAGCAAGAAGAGTTTCAGAGCTACAGGCCCTCATGGCTGTAGAGCCTTTTATCACATTTCACCCAGACAGGGTGTCTTTGAGGACAAATCCTACTTTATGCCTAAGGTGGATTCCAGTGTGGCTCTTAACCAAACAATTCATCTGCCAACTTTTTATCCAAATCCAAAGAACAAAGTGGAGAGAATTCTGCATTCCTTGGACGTACACAGACAGCTAAGATTCTACTTGAGCAGGACTAAAGCTCTAAGAAAAACTGAGCAATTGCTAGTGACATATGCTGCAGGATCAGAAGGAAAGACTATTTCAAAGCAGACAATTTCAAAGTGGATAAGCCACTGCACCAGTTTCTGCTACTTACACCATGGTAAACCTGTGCCCAAGGGCATTAGGCCTCATTCCACCAGAGCTGCAGCTGCTTCAGCAGCCTTTCTCAGAGGATTACCAACCAAAGACATTCTAGAGGCTGCTACTTGGAGTTCTGTTCACACCTTTACAAAGCATTACCATTTGCCTCTCTAAGTCCAGGGCAGACTTTGCCACTGCAGTGCTGCAGGGCCTTACAGCTGCACCTAATGCTGTTTAGCTCCAGCCTCCCAACCATGGCTTTGGGATTCTACCCAAATGTAATGACTGTGACAGTGAAACATGAAGAACATAGTGCAGGTGTATACACTTATCATAAATGTAGATGTTCGAGTGTATTCACTGTTGCAGTCCAGGTTACCCTCCCACCAGCCCCCTGTCATTCTAAAGTTTATCTTTCCTTCTCTATCTTCTACAACCTATGTGGTGTTTTTGCTTGTAGATGAAGGTAAAGTTTATATTGATGCATGTATATTTATATTTATATAGAAGGTAAATTTTATATTGATGCATGTATATTTATATTTATATATATAATAGTGCTACCTTTTTGGGGGCACCTGACATCGCGGGCAAGAAAAAACTAAAGAAAATGGCATCAGCTGAATGTTTTACACCCCTGACGACCAGACGTCATGGAAGAAAAGACAGAAACCGAAGCAGGACCCAATACTTTGATATTCAGGCCGACGAGGGCAACCTGCTAGCAGATTACCCAAATGTAATGACTGCAACAGTGAATACACTCAAACATCCACATTTATGGTAAGTGTACACAACTGTACTTTGCCACATGCCATTGCATGCACATGTAGCCTGTGGAGTGGCTGAGGTTGGAAAGCTTAATTAGGTGGGGGGGGGGGTGAGGTTGTCTTGTACAGTTTGCAAGATGCAGTCTGGGACAACAGCTGCCTCCATTGACATTGTGTTCTGATGTTAGAGAGGGCCATTTCCACCTGTGTGTCTCTGATGTGTGTGATACTGTACCTTTCGGGTAGTGTTGTGGGCTCTTTAGGGGGTGAAGTATGCACTGAATGTATCTGCAAGGATGTCGGTGATATCAGTAGAGGCAGCATAGTTTGTCCTATATTTCATTGGCACAGTGCAAATCTGTGTGTCAAACTTAGATCATTGACAGAGCCAAAGAAGGCTTTGTGGGTATCTTTTGAATCCTTGCGTATTTTCCTGCTGATGTTAGCCTTGGATGATGTCATAAGGGACCTACGTATCATACTAATAGTGGTCATGGATGTCTGCCCTTGGGATTTGCTGTTTGTCTGGAACACTGTCCTACTTCTGTAGTATAGCCTGTTTATTGCAGAGGTCCACCAGACTGGTGTCCTTGCCTAGGAGGAGTGAGTCTTAGTTTACCAGTGATGGCATGATCCATACATCCATGTAGGTGCTTATAGATTGCATTTGCAAATCTGTCTGTATCTTGAGCAGTGTTTCCCCTTAGCGTGGGGGCTGCAAAACCCCCACCCCTGTCACTAGTAGTGTAAATTTAGCTGTAGAAAAGGTATACACTGTGGTTTCTGTAGGTGGGGAAGATGCTTGGGTGTAGAAACAGTGAATAGTTCATGGTCAGATCGTGACTGGTTATCCTCCACTGTGGTGCACCTGTTGCCCATGTTGGCGATGACCGCTTCTAGTATGTTTCCACCCCTCATTAGGGATGTTACCACCTGATACAGGGCATATGAGGTGATAAACTCCAGGAAACACTGGGCCTGGAGGTGAGTACTGGATTAAGTTTACCAGTTAATGGCATGGTAGTTGACATCAATCAATGCCAGGGTGTGTGTTAGGACTTTCATGTTCTCCACTGTCTCCAGGTAGGTGGAGTGGTGGTCCTGGGTCATGGAGGGTGATCCGTAGCAGGCCACAGTTTACATTGCAGTTGTGGCTGATGTTAGCTGCACATGGACGATCTCAGAGGTGTCATGCTGCCCCACTAACCTGGAGGTGTAGGTATCCCTGATGAATATGGATACACCCCTTCCATGTCTGTGTCAGTCCATGTTCTGTGGCTGAAATGTGTGGTATGGGTTGTAGTCTGGTAGTGCTGGTGTGCTCTCAGGAGCCTTAAGACAGATCTTAGTTACTACACAGGTGTTGATGTTGTCCATCCTGAGGAATGCTGTGAGTGCATGCATATTGTGATCACAACACCTGGTGTTGAGTAGCATAACCCTCATTAATTCTGCTATTGTGCTGTTTATGGAGCTCTTCAAGACTCTCCTAAAAAAGCACCATGGGGGCGCCAATAGCCTTGGCCAGTATTCCAAAGCCTAAGGCTGACACATAGGCTGGTATGGTATTGCTGCATGCATGTTTCCCATTTGTGCTTGTTTGTCATCTCTCCTGTAGGTAACCTACTGGTAAGCAATAGAAAGCCTTAAACTTATACAAGTCTTCTAGCTTCCAAGATAGGCTTTTGGAGTGAGTAAGTATCAATGTTCTGTATGTTCTTGCTGTACGTAACTGTTTCCTGACTACATGGTGATTTCCCACTGTATATTGTGATCTGAAAGTCTGTTTATTCACATATTATGGCTGTGATGGCCTGCACTTCAGAGGTTCACAGATAGCCAACTACCTATCTGCCCAAGGGCAATTAGAAGCATAGCTACAGTGTGTTCGCTTTCTCTGCACCATTGATGAAGTAACTGAGCCTCTGTCAAGCATAGCCAATGAAGCAATTCCAGGCAGAGTTGCTGGAAGCTGTTGAAGACTGGGGTGGTGGTGGGTGATAGGGGCACTTAGTGATCTAAAGAGGGCATGCTAATGTGACAATTCAACACCATTCAATTTCCCCAACAGGTCTCGCAGCTATCAAACTGGACAAGCTCCCCCACAACCTTGATGTATGGTTCTGGGACACATGATCCCACGGGTGTATATTCTGTTACCCATTCGCACAACAAGGTTTCCCTTGAAGTGTGTCAGTGAGAGGCTCTGCCTAATGTAGTTAGGAATGTAATGTATTGTCTCACAGTACGTTTGTTATATGTTGTTATTTCAAGAGTAAGTGAAGCTTAGTGGGTTTGGGGGCCTCTGCCCTTTGCTTAGCCTAGCTTACACATAGAAATCATCTAAATAGGAAATAGGTGGAAGCAACGTTAATGTCAACAGTGTAAAGGTTACAGCATCTGGATAGTATCTGTGCATTCGAGGTCCCAATCCCAATAAAGGCGGGGATGTTTATCATGTTCAAAAGTATACCTTAACCACAGCTTACATATATATAGGTAGTAATCGTCTGTATAATAAACATTCTAAAAACCCATATAAACCCATGTGTGCTGGAGAGTAAAGTCAACAGAGAATGTAATGTTATGTAAGCACATGCTGAGATGTTACTTCACTGATATGTATAAATCCTGAGTAGTTAGCGGATGTGGCTGTGTTTGCGTGCACAGGTTATACGTTACAAAGTTTGTTTAACTGTGTTTAACCGCTGCTATAATGTCACACAAATACTTTCAAACATGCTTACAACTGCTTAAATGAGCCTTATTCTGAAGTAAAAAACATTTTTAAAGCATCACCGGGGTGAACCCTGGACCATGCACGCTATAGTCATGGGACTTGCCACTAAGTCATCTGAAGTGTATACATGTTTCACGGTTATTAGACTACACCTTATACCATATGGATTTCACTGTAATAATCACAAATAGGACAGTCACTTTGTGTACATATGTACAGTACATTGTAATGTACTGCAGTTTGTGAACCAACACATTCAAGTCTACATATATATTACTGTTACAAATGAAACAAATTAATATGAAATATATATATATATATATATATATATATATATATATATATATATATATATATATACACACACATGCATGTCAGTGATGTCTGCACACACACACACACACACACACACACACATTTATATATATATATATATATATATATATATATATATATATATATATATATATATTATACAGTTACATCAATAGCCATATATATAAAAATCTATGAACACGCTTTGCGACATAGAAGCACTCCAAAGGAATTGAAGTGTCTACAAAACACATGCTGCTCTGGTATTATAACTATTAATATTAACCTAATTCACCATAGAAGGGATGGTTGTCTATGTGAAGATTGGGGTGGGGAGGAATGATGGGTAATGAAATCATGCATCAAGGAGGGCCTGGGTCGGATGTTCAATAAGTGAATTGGAGGGGTATACATGGAGTATGGGGACAATATAAAAAGGAAGCAAAACAAGAACCTTTCTCATTCATAATACACCCTGTCATGTCACATTGCAACATCTAATTTCACAAACATATGAACATTAACATGTATCAGACATATGTACACCAACTGACTGTCACATTTGTTTTCAGTAGTGAGGAATGCTTGTAGTAATATGTATATTCTAAGCACCATAACATTTGTACATATCTCAGATGCCTTAGTGGTAAAGTCAGTGACTGTGGTGTTCCTGGTCCCGGGTTCAAGACCTGCAAGGGCTGTTAAGTTTTTTTGAGGGCCAGAATAAGGGCTGTTGGATGCAAGTGGATTAAAGCACTCTTAAGCAGTTGTAAGCGGGTTTCCATGGGTTTGCGCGACAGTAAGCAGCACTGAAACACGGTAAATGGAGAAGCCCTTCACAGGTTTAACCTTTGCTTAACATCATGCAGATCACGGGCAAACCTGCTTACAACCTCTTAAATGTGTGTTATTCGCACTTTTCTTACCAGTGCCTTCTCTGAGAGGTAAAATAATAACACCTTCCAGGATTAGAACCCACAACCATTTATGCCATCCTCAGAGTAACCTAACACTAAGCTACCTAAGATGTACCTATCCCAGCTGTGTATGCAGACAGGTTAAAACACAAAAGGGAGCAATGTGTTGAAATAGGATAACCCGTCATGTACCCAATGAAAGGTGTATGCTCATATATATATATATATATATATATATATATATATATAGAGAGAGAGAGAGAGAGAGAGAGAGAGATACAGAGACATGTCGATATATACAGATCTTCATATATATGTTGATATATAGATAGGTTAAAAACATCTACACATCTATGGAGGTACAGATAAACGTATGCAATAATATATATATAGATATATATATATATATATATATATATATATATATATATATATATATATATATATATGGTTCCCTATCAGAAGCCTGAAACACTATAAGCCTGAAAATCAAAATCCTGAAAACTAAAGCCTGAAAATTCAAAATCCCGAAAGCCCAAAATCCTGAAACTCAAAATCCTGAAAACACAAATAATGCTAATATGTCACTATAAAGACACTAATATCTACCAACTTGACCCTGACCCTAACCCTAAGGTCCGTCACTATCGCACACTCACCTGACCCGGCCTAACCCTAACTCACTTAAACCGCCTAACCCCAATATTTGTCACTATTGCATACATGCCTAACCTGCGCCCTAACCCTAACTCACTTAAACCGCCCCTAACCCTAACATAAAACCAACGACACTTACCTGAACCCAACGCATGACCTAACACCACAGGGCTAACAATAGCAAAGCCACAATGACGTCAGTATGTCCATTTTGTGTTTTCAGGATTTTGAGTTTCAGGATTTTGGGTTTCGGATTTTGAATTTTCAGGCTTTAGTTTTCAGGATTTTGATTTTCAGGCTTATAGTGTTTCAGGCTTCTGATAGGGAACTATATATATATATATATATATATATATATATATATATATATATACATGCACACACACACACACACACACACACACACACACACACACACACACACACACACACACACACACACATATATATGTATATATATATATATATATATATAACTAAGACTGAACTTTGACAATAAAGCATTCAAAAATAGTAAATCACACAACTCTTGTAGAACTTTAGCTTTCATCTTATTTATTATCAAGACTTCTTCAGAAAGACATGTTTCTTGAACACGTTTCATGAAACATGTCTTTCTGAAGAAGTCTTGATATTAAATAAGACGAAAGCGCTAAAGTTCTACAAGAGTTGCTGGTGTGATTTACTATTTTTTTTTAATGCTTTTATTGTCACGAAGTTCAGTTCTTAGTTAAAAATTTCGTCTTCTCAATTTTTGAGTGCGGTTAATTTTATATATATATATATATATATATATATATATATATATATATATATATACACATTCATACATGTATGTAGACAGCATCTGAAGTGTTCATATCTGAGTATAACATGGACCATAGCAATCACACATTCCGCCCCCAAACAATATGAACATAACATATGAAGAGTATATGCCAGTACAATATTACAAATATGTTCTATGGACACAGTCACCAACACAACTGCAATGACTGCAAATATCCATGACAAAAATACACAGACAGCTTTCATTTTGTAAAACTTTATTACATTCTGTTGTATTGCCAAAAGGATTCAAGTACTAACAGTGCCTGCATGCTATACAGGAAGCATTTAACAGTGCCTTAATGAATCAGCCTGCAATTACCATAGTGTTAGTCCACTAAGGGATAGGTGTTCACATAGGGAAAGAACACCCAAACACATATAGATGTATAAAAGTGGTTCCTACACATCTGCATGTGCTATGTACACCCACAAACATCTACCCCACAACCAAAATAATTACATCAATACATACTGTCATACCATAACCAGATATTCAACTACTGTACAACATCTGCTGAAACCTTAACATATCTGGACACAGACACACTAACATTGCCCTATGTGAAATAGTTGCTGTTATACAATTGAACAGCTGCTGATGTTACAGGGTTTGTATGACCTAATCCCATTTCAGAGGGTTGAAAGGTTCATACACCAGGAAGTGTTACCGAGTACTGATTATCAGCATAGTATGATACACATTAACACTAAACTAAATATAAAACAACGACTGAAGAATAATGCAATAGAGCAATGGGGGCTACTTTTGCCCCCACCTACGCAAACCTATTTATGGGCTTTTTTGAAAATAAATATGTGTATAGACATCAATTTTTTATGAATCATGTAGTTGGATACTATAGATTTATAGATGATTTGATTTTTATTTGTCATGGAGGTTATGATTTATCTACTGAATTTATTAATGAATTAAATAGTAATAATTTAGGTATTAAATTTGATGACACTCATATAGGAGTAAAAGTTAATTTTTTGGATATTGCCCTGACGGGGGTAAATGGTAAAGGAATACAGACTAGTATACACAGAAAATTTGATCAAATGAATTGGAAAATGTGTGGTAGTAGTTGTCACCCTTCCCATACTTTAACAGCTATTCCATATGGTGAATTTATTAGAATAAAAAGACTGAGCAGTGATGCTGAACTAGCTTTTAATGAAGCTTCAAGGGCAGCTACTATGTTTATTGATAGAGGGTACAATGAATTTAATGTTATGGAAAGTTTTAATGAAGTGTTTAAAAAAACTAAAATAAATAAAGCAGTTAATAAATATAGATCAATTAGTTATAATAATAATGAATTGGACCAGGATAAATTATTTTTTGTAACTAAATACACTAACTTTTCTCCTATTATTAATGGTATAATAAAAAAATATTGGGACTTTGCAAAAAAGGAAATCATTTCACTTAGAAATGTGGAATTGGTTGTATCATACAAAAGAGGCAAACATATACAAGATTTTTTAGTACATAGCGTGTACAAAGAAAAGAAAAAAAATCATGTTGACCAATGTCATTGAAAGAGGAACTTTTCCTTGTAACAATTGCTCTATTTGTAAATATATAAACACTGAGATAAAGGAAATAAATGGTAAGACATTTTTTAACAGAGCTAGGTATTCATGCTCTAGTACTGGAGTTATTTATGTTATTTTTTGTTCTTGTAAGAAATATTATATTGGTGAAACTAAAAGGGCTTTATCTTACAGAATAAAAGAACATGTTAGAGATGTAAAAAATAAAAAAAATGAGTAGCCCTATCTCAGAACATTTTAACAATGAACATTTTGGCAACATGGATTGTATGAAAGTTTCTATATTGGAACATGTACCATTATATTTTAATAATGTTGATTTTCAAAAAAGTGTATTAAGACAAAAAGAATCACTTCTTATTATGAAGTATAATACTTTATGTCCATATGGACTCAATAAGGAATGTAACTGGCATAGTTTTATTTAACTGTTATAACTTTAAATATTTTGAGTTTTTTTTATATAATTGACTAATTAATTAATTGTTTAATTGATTGACTTGTTATATATACTGCTTAGAGTGATGTTTGTATTTTTTACTCTGTAAAGGCTGTGGCCGAGGTGCTAGAGAAGTTGAACTGAAAAGTTGAACTGTTCATTAAATTTTATGAAAGTAGAGCTGTTACTCACTGGTATTCTTCAGTCGTTGTTTTATTTTATGATCTTTTATAGTGGTGTTGTTGCTTACTAAACTAAATATGTCTGGTAAGCACACTGTAAACCCCCTAACAGTATATGTATAGCTATGCAGCCTTGAGCTGGTCAAATATCCTGGCCAGACTGAAACATATGCAGAAGTATTAGGTACAGACAAACTCTGCACAAGTAGCAATGTTCAGAAATATAACAGCAGTACTCACATTTAGATCAAATCCTCTAGGCATTACACACAATATATTACTGTTCATCTCCATACAGCTGTTGCAATAGATTCCAAACAACACTTCCAGGCTGTCTTCCTCACAAGTAAGGCAAAGGGACAATGCCCTAGTGGAGTACTCAATTATACTCCACTGTTGCCATGGTATTGGCTAAGGCAGTAGCAGCGCAGCTGATGTGCATGTAATTTGCTACTTAGGAGCACCAATTGGTTATCGGGATAGCACATGTTACTGAGACTGTAACTATAAAAGGTTGCCTTGTCACACAGTCAAACCATCTGTATCTACCTGTAGGACAGTATAAAACACTGAAAGGCAAACCGAAAATGAGTATTATATTAGTCAATAACACCTCCAATTACTAAGAAGGTATGTATAACATGTAGTATGTCTGTGTATGTAGTACCTGTTCTGTAAGAATTACAGCATAATCAATGCATATAGTGGATATAGCTAAATTGTAGTGATGTATTGTTTAGCAGAAGTAATATTTGTAGTATTCTATGTGTGTACTGCTGTAGGTCACAAGGCAAACTCCTCATACACCACAATGGATGATATGGGCTTGGAACTCACTAATTCTCTTCCAGCCACTGCCAGTGTCAGGATTAGTCCAACAAGTATGTGCTATAACAGGGGATAGTATATGTCGATATATTGTAACAGTCAACATATGTATGGGTGTATAAGTAAGATGAACATGTCAAAGGTAGGCTTACTATGCAAATATGGTTTGCATTGTGGGATATTGTGCCAATAACTATGGAATGTATAGTATTTTAGGCAGATCAGTATTCCATTCTACATATAATTTCTGTTATATTATGCAAACAGTAGTTATGCCTATTGGCAATTGCAATACTCAATAACAGGATACATATCACGTGTATTCATCTAACAGTTTAGCAGGATGATAGCAAAGATAACTGAAAGAGCTAGGGAACTATCCATGCACATAACACATGTAATATCCACCTCTCTAGTATTGTTTGCAAGTAATAACAGCAGTGCATGTGTACATGCTATGCAAATGTGTAGTGACCCTTGTTACAGGGCTGGACCTCTCTAGTATGGTTTGCAAGCCATAACAGCTGCTCATGTGTACATGTTATGAAAATGTGTAGTGACCCTTGTTAAAGGGCTGGGTCAAATGGCTATGTGCACAGCTACATAGAGTGGATATTGAAAGTAGAGACACACTGGTTGAACTACCAGGTTTGTGTAGCCTAACCTCTCATTGCCAACCTAACAGCCACTTGCACATACTGTACGTAAGGTAGTGCACAGTACTGTTAATGAAACAGGTTGCATATCATCTTTAACTCCAGTGTAACATCTGCAGTATGAGTGTAAGATCTAGGAGACTGCTGCCCATGTGTAATATCTGCTTCATAGGTGATGGCTTACACTATCTGATTATATCCTGATTATGTTGATAGTGGCATCAGAGTCTATTGATACATGACTCTGTTTGGAGAGTGGGTGTTTGTGCCGAACAGACCTCATGGTCCTGGTGGATATGTGAGTATATACACAGAGAAGGAAACAGACTTATAGACACTTGCATCATCTGTAATCAACTAACAAGATGTGATGTGCTCCTCAGAGGAGGATTGCTGCTAAAGGTAGCTACAATGCTTCCGTATTAGCCAGTGTTGTCACGTCCATAACACAGATATTTACATGTGAGCATCACTGTCTAAAACATCTTCATATGCAATAAGTAAACTAAATACAGTACTTGATACTTGTAGTACTGAATTATCATACAGGCATGTCCACTACTCAGCTACTAATGTTTACTAATGTCAGCTTTGTGTATGTGGCCATCCTGGGGGAATGTAATCTCTATGCTATGTACACTGCCAGACCCACCTAACACCATGCCCCACATATTGCTTGGGATGCAGCTACAGGAGTAAGCTGGAAGGCAGCCCAGTCTACAGCCATGACTGGACTGGACAGTCATGAGGTGTAGGTTTACACATGCATCTCATCATCATAACCAACACATATCCTTACCAGAACACAGTAAGGACACCCACACACACTACCACAAATCACAAACATTAACAGACGCTTCTAAGTATCTGGCCAAACAAGTGACCTCCCAAGCTGGAAGAGCCAGACAATGAAATACACAAACTGTATGACATAGTTTGCATAATTGTGCCACACCAAAGAACACATGGCTGGAAACATGCCCAACAGTACTTATTTGTGAATGCAAACTGTAGCACTATGTTACACACCAACCTATATGAGGACATACATACTATCAGCTGCCAGTCTGCCATGCTTAGCCACATACCCATACACTCAGATCACCTTTTGAACTATACAAATGGCTCTGGCATATTCCATGTTGTTGTGCAGGACCTGTGATGCAGTAGCCTGGACTGCATGGAAACATATGTAGGAACTGTCAGGTGTTGTAGCCCATGCAGGTATGTCCCAAGGCCTGGGTAGCATTCTGCCACTGGCCAGAATGATACTGCAGTACAGGGACAAAAGGATTGTATTCCACAATTGTCTAATGTAGTGGTGCAAGTCAAAGGGTATCCAGTATCTGTCTGCCTGGGATAACATGGTTGACAGACCATGATGCTTTGCCAGACAGGGCCTGCACCTGTCACCCCTGGGAATCTGGATACTGCCTTGGGCTCAAGCTTCCCCTATAGTGCCTTCATTATGCACAGTTCAAGTGTAGGTCCACTGCTGTTAAAGTGACAGCCAAGCAATAAACTGTGGGTCTCGCTACACAATGATACATGTCAGAAACACTGTATGGACACACATATGTCAATCCCTAACATGGAGAACATCTGTGCAGTGTCTGAGACATGTTTCAACGCTGACCATGTTATAACACATACCTCACCTCTTGCCCATTATCCTTTACTGGAACACAGGGGCCACAGGTGTGTCCATATTCCTGAAGGATATATACATCCACACGCTAGCTGCACTTGCATAACATCAGATGCATTATGCTGAGTAACTACCTTTGTGCCACAGTTGAAATCAAATTGTACCTTGCGACAGATCACCCACCATGCTGTGGGTTTCCCAACTGTGATAATGTGCTGTAATGGGGAAGATTAGGTCTGAAACATTAAAACATAATAATGGCTACTCTCAACTATTCCATTATCAACTGGGAAGACTACTCATGTACCAACACCTGCACTCAATGCATGTTGGATTCCATCAACCCCAATGACCTGGATCACGGTAGTCACACAAACAGGGATAACAGTATGCTACACATAGTCAGTCTCCAATGCCAATGTTATGTTTCCTAAGAGCAAAGTGGTGACTGTCATGGCACCCATGCAGATGGACAGTGCATGTGCAGATGTTGAATCCTACACAAATTAACCTTAAGCAGTCACATACGTGCAATAATTGTGCCATTGAAACAGTACCAAAATTCAACCAAACACAAACAAGAAGGCAAACTGGTGGTACCATGCTTTAAACTGTACCACAGAAGGTAGTAACTGTTGCAAGAGTGAACACACATGAGTGTAGGTGATCCCTGGTTAGCTTCAGTAAGATGCAGATACACCATATAAAACCACACAAAGCTACTGTGAAACTAATCAGCCACATATTATGAGGCCAAACACAGAGCATTCTATAGATGTTTCATTAATCGTAATGGCAACAACAAGACCTGCCGTGCTGCACAACACTATGGCATGGGAAGTACTGCACATACTGAAATAGCATTTGTTCATCTAGATTGGGTCTTGGAGAACCTAAACCCACTCTCACCCCCCCCAACAGGTACACATAGTTATATATCCATGTACACTACAGGGCCCGTGTAATAATAACTATGCAGGTACAAGCTGCACTCTCTAAAGCCATGCATACAGCTTTCATGGGACCTGTCAACATCCCAGGGTGTATCCTACACAAATGTAAGAACAATCAGCTATCCACATACACATCATGTTCAACCATAGCTCCATGTCAGGCTGTGTACACACCGAACGGTGCACAGCAATAGTTATCACACCCCTCAAAGGGGGAGACACCATTGATAATGGGAAACAGTGCACTACTACCTTGCTGAGTCTGGTCTGTAAGGCCATGAACCGTGATCAACGTATTTGATGTACTCAGTACAGATGTAGATTAAAGTAGGGTTGATTCACACTGCATATCATGACCTTGCCAGGTCATAGGACACCATCAGCCATACTGAGTTCCAGCTACACTCAATAAACTAGGTGCATATTCCTATGTCACAGGAGTGGTTGGCAACTGGACTGCTGGCAGAACCAACAGTACAGAAGGTGTCTGACTAATACACGCACATCAAACCAGTGCAAGCCACAGTAATACAGGATTCATTCCTGGTAATCCCCCTCTTTGTTATTTATACCACACAGACTAACAGAGAAGGCATCTGCTTATTGATGTTTGCAAATGGCTATGAACTAAGAGCAATAGTTGACTCAATGTGTGCTGCATTCAACATACAGAAGGGCCTTTGTGTGTCAGATGTGTGGTGTATGATGTACGGCCACAATCTGACAGCTAAGTATTGCATTGTCATCCCCTATGGTAAAAACACTGTACCCATGAACTACCACCTAGGCAGCAGTCAACGTAATGACAGCTGTGTGTGTGTATGGGATGCAGCTGGACAGTAGTTTTTCTTTTGATAGTTACTTCACCAGACCAGTCAGGTAGTTGTATGTGGCACCCCTAATCATGACAGGGTGCCATCCGTGAATATAGAGATAATTGTTCAGCCATACTCAACACTCATGTGACCCATAATAGATTACATATTTCCTTTATGGGTTATTGCCCATGTGTAGATGGCCTACACTGCCCTTCTCAATCCCTAGCTCCACTATGTAGCATGCAGCCTACCCTGAATAAAGCCATGTCCAACCCAGAGATGTTGGACATGCTATACTTAACACATCCTGTTCTCAAATAAAACACATACTTCATAGACATCCACCTTTCTAGTACAAGGATCACAACATGCCTGACAGATCTCTGTCCCATACACTTAACACAATCTTGCCATACTATGCATCCCTGTCCAGCAAAGCTGCACATCACCCCTCTCTGTGACATGGTGTGATGACCGCATGCCAAATATATCAGTAACCATGTGGATCAGTTCTGTGGCACTGCTTGAACTGGCCACTGAAATTTACCTGTCTGTTGCCTATAGCTAGGTAACCTGTCTGTCTAGGCTCATAAATGGCCATGGCATATAACCTACTAGTTCACTATGACCATACATGATATAGTTGACATCCAACCCTGCAAATACCATCAGGCTAGCTATTGTCCCATGTGTTACACATGTGCAACAAAGGCAATACATGGCAGGTGCTACACAGCTGTACAGTGCCATCTAGATGTATATGGCAAAACACATACATGCTTGCAGGTCTGCAGGGTCACAGGTCATGTCCCTAAAGGCTATGTATGACTATATAGGTGACATATACACAACATTAAGGTCAATTGCATTAATGGGAACACATCCAGGCATGTGCTGATAGGTAAAGACAACAGTACAGGCAAACAGACATGCCCACGTCAAGACAACATCCACATGGTGTCATTGGTGTTAGTGTCATGTAGATTTGCAAAGACTTATTTGTAATCTTAATAAATGCTTAATAAACGTTCCTAGAATTTATAAACTCAAATGCTATGGAACAACTTGTAACCACTCCCACAAGAGGAGAAAACATACTGGACCTGATCATCACCAACATAGGGACTCTATGCTCCAGACCAGAAGTGTATCCCTCACTGGTAAGATCAGACCATAAACTAATCTCACTGGATATTCACAACCCGACCCCACCCCTGCCCAGAAAACCACAGTGAAAAACTTCTCTAAAGCAAATTTCACACTCCTCAAAACTGAGGTGAAATCCTTCAAAGCCTCCGGGCCTGTGGAAAATACGGCCCAGACCACAGAATCCTTTATAAATGCATTCTATGAACACCTTCAGGAATGCATGGATCATGCGATCCCAAATAATACCAAGACCCAATCCTCCAAAGGCAGACGTCCTGTCTGGTGGACCCCAGCCATAAACAAACTATACAATAGAAGGAGGAAGCTACTAAATGATAGAGCAAAATCCAAAGGGAAGGCATCACTGATCAGTATTAGCAAAAAACTACGGGCACTCATAAAATTGTCTAAGGCCAGCTTCGAGAGAAAAATTGCACAGGACACTAAGAATAATCACAAGGCTTTCTTTAGTTATGTTAGGAACCTGGGTGGTCATTCCCAGATATGCTCAGAATTAGTCCAAAATGACAAAAAATACACTGAACCCACAGACATTGCCAACATCCTAGCTGACAGGTTAAGCGCAAACTTCTCCCCCCCCTCCCCACCAAAAGGGAAATATCTATCCCAGCAGAGTGCTGCTCCCCTGACATCTCAGAAGCTCAGGTAAGAGCCACCCTCTCCAAAGCAAAAACACAGTGTCAATGAGACCAGACGGTGTCCCGGGCTGCGTCCTACATGAACTCCAAGAAGAGCTAAACCCAAACATAAAACTACTGTTCAATCTCAGCCTTACTACAGGATATGTGCCCAAAGAGTGGCGTACAGCAACAGTGGTCCCTCTCCATAAAGGTGGTGCCTCAACGGATCCTGGAAACTATCGCCCCATAAGCCTGACTAGCTTGGTCTGCAAAGCTATGGAAAGGATCATCATGGACCTCATATATAAAGATATTGGGGACCTACAGACACTGGATCCTACCCAGTTCGGCTTTGTTAAGGGCAGATCCTGCCACTTAGTCCTGGTTGATTTCTTTGAAACAGTCACCAAGGCCATTGATGAGGGGAAGGTGGTCCACACAGCCTACCTGGACCTCGCAAAAGCCTTCGATACAATACCCCACTCGGGCATTATAGATAAGCTCACCAGCTTAAATATAAGCCCCTATGTCACTAGATGGATTGCAAACTGGCTCAAGGACAGAACCCACATGGGTAGAATTGCTGGAGCCATGTCAGACTCCAAACCAGTTACAAGTGGTGTCCCACAAGGCTCAGTCCTGGGACCTCTCTTGTTCGGTATATATTTCTCGGAGGTACAGGCCAACATGGAAGGACTGTGTCTGTCCAAGTTCGCAGATGACTTCAAACTGGGCGCCATAATCGACTCTCCAGCCGGCACAAGCATCCTCCAAAAGGGCCTCATAGAAACAGACAACTGGTGCCAGAGCCATGGCCTCAAGCTAAATGCCAAAATGTGTATAGTCATCCCCTTTGGCAAAAACAAAGTGCCCACAAATTACCACATAGGTGGTAATCCATTAAGTACAGAAGAAGTAATTAGGGACCTGGGGACCCAAGTTGATAACAATCTCTCATTTGACAACCACGTGGCTAAAGTGGTTAGAAAAACATTTTATATAGCCTACCTAATCATGAAGGGATTCACATCTAGATCAGGGGAGGTCATCGTGCCTCTTTACTCATCCCTCATCAGGCCCATAATTGAGTACAATGCCCCTTTCGGGATGTACCTTACCAGACACCTGCAGCAACTGGAAAGACCCCAAAAGTACCTCACCAAGAGGCTCAAAGGGCTCAAACAGATGCCAAATGCTTCCCGGTTAAAGAAACTCCAGCTCTACTCAGTGGCATACCGCCTGTTCAGAGGCGATCTGTGCCTGACGTATAAAGCCATGTCCAACCCAGAATTAATGGACATGCTGCACCTCAGAAAATCCAAATCTCATCGAGCTACGTGCTCGAGAGACTTGAACCTCAGCACTGAAATAAATAGGACATGCTGGAGGGACAGATTCATAACCCAGAGGCTCCCTTCACTCTGGAATAAAATCCCAGTCCAGGTTAGGCAGAGTCCCTCATTGACTCTCTTCAAGAGGAATCTTGATGAGTGGATGGGAGATCGTAGGTTTACCCCGGGTATCACTTCTGTGTCACTGTTAGACAGAGGCACAGTATACTAACCTTGAAAAAGGGCATAGCAAAATAAATTTAAAATGGGTGGCGAAAGCCAAACGCATTCTGGCTAGGCTTATAAATTCCCTAGGGCAAATAGCCTAGTATGAACCTATGAACCTATGAACCTATGTGATGCACATATATGTTCATCTGTACTTCTGTACTTCTTAGTGAGTTACTGTGACCTGTCTCCATCATTATGTCTTCCAGGTATGCCATGTAGCAGGCTGCCAGTGTACACCCGCTTGGAGGATTAGGTCCTCATCCCATACCTCCATGACAACCATTCAACACTCTTCAGCCATGTGCCATAGGATGCACAGCAGTGGGATGCCCTGTGGGAAGAACTCCGTAGGAGGGTAAATGATGTTGGCAGTCACAATCGCACCTATCAACAGGTTCGCTGACACTGCACTGACCTTATAAGACAGGCAAAACTGCATGCTAATGCAATCGCCAGGGAACAAGGTGCAACAGGTGGGGGCCACTCACCCAGCCCCCACTCACACATACCGATCAGCTACTGGCCAACCTGGGGACACCTGCAGACCTCCATTCACAAGCTTTAGCTGGTATTGTAGAGGTGAGTTTCTCTCAACCACAGAGGTTGGAGTTGCCTGGTAAGTCAGTACTGCACATATAACACAACTATATTTCACATAGTTACATGTGTTACTCTACAATATGTAATATAACATCATATGCAAGGCATGTATGCACACATGCCACATACTATAGTTTGCTTCTCTATGTATGCACAGATGTGCATACTCCATAGTATAGTATATTGTACTGGCTTATGTACAAACATGGACATTGCACCCTGGAGCTATCACACAGGTGTGGATAATGATCTTACTGCTGTGACACTCCTGTTTAGGTACCTCTGGTGTTTTGCAGTGACAGCAGCCTGTGTCAGGTGAGATTGTTATTATTTACCAGGCTTGATAATGCACAGATTATATTAATTGGATGCTATCTGCCATAACACACGTACACATAATGCATGGTGGTCTTGTTAATAGACACTGGTCAGACCTGCAATGCAGCACAGTGGTTACCCATGTGAAACAATTGAAGACTATATGAAACACGTACACTAAACCTTCCAAACAGTCATTGCCAGATGTGAGGACAACTGTGAATACAATGGTGGACGTGTGTTTCACTGTAGGGACAGGTACTACATATCAGCATTACACATGTTGGGAATACAGACAGTGCTGTACAGAGAGCATATGTGTCCACACACTCTAAATGTGTTTGAGCTGGAGTATGACTGGCCCACAGTATACACCGTTGTGGATTATACCCTTGCTATGAATGTCACACAATGTCATGTGCTATCTGACATGTCCATGACATGTAGTGGGCTGACTGCAACACTGCTCAACTATCCTGCAAAACATGATGCCTCACATTCCATGCATACTACCCTTTGTCTGCATAACCCTGTCCTCAGTATAGCATATGCCATCTATGGGTGTTTGTCATATGGGATAACATTGACATGTGAAATAGATGGTCATCACAACCATTGGACAGAAGATGTGTACACATGGCCATGGAGGATGGCCAGAGACATGAAGCAACACACACAGTAGAAGTGATGTACATGTGTGTACACCCTGTTGTACATTGGCTCGACACAATACAACTACATCCTTTGTGTAATGGTGATATTGCAGATGTGAAACACTAAACATTATGCAGGCCTGTGCACAGCTTATGTAGGCATAACATGAAACCAACGCATAACATGTCTTGAACATCTTGAGTGTGTCATGACATGAAAGACTTCACCTATACAGTATCCAAATACATACATGTGTTGCACAACATACACATACAACCACATCAGGCCACAGATACAGTACATTCACCTTGCTGGTGTCAGACATCACTGTCATGCCTGTGCCTCATATGTGTGAGGTACACAGATGGCACGTGGGACATAGAGTACTGCTAAGTTAGCTATGTGTGGGAATAGTTGCCAGGCATCAGCAATATGGTTGCAGATGAGCAGGGGTGTCATCCGTATACCCTTCTGTGACCTGTGTCACACATTTCACATTAGAGTTTAGTGTGTATACACTTCAGTGATGTAGGTCACAATATACATTAGATATGTATTGTATGTGAACACAGTCATGGCTATGAACTGTGTCATTAACTCACACTGTATAGCAATAGTAAAGCCACATGGTGCCCTGCAATGGCTATGCACATCAGCTCAATGTGCAGTATGTCACTGCTTATTTGTAGGGTGGACAGACAGCATTGCGTCAGCTGAAGGCCCATGTTAGTATAACATGTCCCTGCATTGGCACACCATTACCGTACTATAGTTTGGAAAGGACACCATTGTGTATACATGTCATTCAACACGTCAGCAGAAGACATGCCGTACTACATGTGATTGGCAAGGTCATATGCCACACATCAGGCCAGTGTACAGTAAACCTGTGCTGGTCTGTGGCACCATTGCAAAGTATGGACAGCCATGTCAAACATGTGTGTACAGCCACATGCACAATGTCTGTAGAATCAGCTCAGGGGTAGGTGGAATAATGTTGAACAAACATGCACTGCTTTGGGGAGACATGCAAGCTAGGTCTCAGGCAAACATAGTATTCAGTTGACATACCTTTATGTTCATGTCCTCACACATAGGGGTGGTCACCAACACAAAGCATCAGTGGCAGATGTACAAAGGTCACCTATGGTCTGTTAACATGCGGTGTATGGCAGTGTAGTGCAATGGTGCAAAGTGCATGCATTGTGTTGCAGGTATCGGGCCTAAGCTACTAACAGAAATGGTGCAATACAGGTATGTATGCTAACCACCACTATAATTGTGTAAGGTGCATGCCGTCTGCTATAACACATGCATGCTGTTGTTTGCAACTCAGGGATGTATGATAACTACCACTATAATTGTCTAAGCTGAATACCATCTGCCATATCACCTGCATATAGCATGTGTCTGTGTGTGTCTGTGTGGTATACCTTGTAATGTACAGTTCTTGTCTTCCCCTCACAGCTGTTGATGTAGGTGTGTTTCCCTCCTGTGGTCCACCTTTATGTTAGTGTCCCCACAGACTCTAGCAGTGATGATGATAGTATGGTTGAGGCACAGGCAGGGTTGTCAGAGGCTGAATATTCACCATTGGTTGCCATTCCACCTGTATCCCCCTCATCCTTGAACACAGTTCCCCTGCCTACACATACCCCATCACCACTGGCCATAGAGGAAGGACAGTTGGCTGGTGGTAGCATGGAACAGGGAAGTGTGGAGACTATAGAAGGTGTGCCTGCACACCATGATCCCAGTCAACTGACTGGTGATGTCCCACACAGGCATGTGCTCAGTGCTGCTCGTAGGAGGACTACTAGCCAACATGCCCCTGCGAGACAAAGCACATCAGCTGGAATCACCAGACACATGTTTCAGGCTGTAATGGAGGCACAGGCATGTGCTGAATGTACAACAGACAAGATCTAATGCTTCAGAGGGCTGCTGTCCATTCATTAACTGACAGCATCCAGGCAATTGCAAATTCTCACCATCATCTTGCAGATGTTTTGGATAGACGATTGGATGACATGGTGGGAGTCTTGACCATGGCATACCAATCCTCGAGCGTGGAATGTCTGTGCTGGAACATCTGGTGGGAGTGAGGCATCGGGCATGTGAATGTAGGTCAGCTACATCACCTGTTGTAGGTGTACGTGAACATGCTACTGCACATGCCTGCTCCCATAGTGGCAGTAGCATCAGCAGTGCAGCTGGTGCTGCACAGTCTACTCCAGGATACAACAAGCCACATGCACGTGGTCCTGGATGGTCCCAACATAGACACGATTCCAGTGGACATGTTTCATCTGACAGTACCTAATCTGGACCTCTGCCTGGTAGAGCCCATGCAATCCCTGGCAGGCGCAGGTCACGTGGCCGTGGCCAGACACTGTCAACTGTGAAACCTGCCTTGTACAGTCTGCAGCTATCAATAATACCCCTGTGTAGGCCAGCCACATGCCAGAACTGTGTGCATGCATGCACACACACACACCAGAAACAAATGTAGGACACCTCAACACACACATGCATAACATCCACACACACCCTATGATATCACAGGCCCTAACACACACACATGATGTCATCCAATGGCGCAGCCTAGGCCTCTGGAAAACATTATCAATCTGTGCATATGATGATGCCTGTGCCGCATCCCTATCATCCACACCATCGCTGCAGGGACATGCTCATATGGTCTGATGCACAGGGTGAAAAAATGAGGTAAACAATTGCAGATTAATATTATTGAGTAGTGTTGACAGGCAGCAGACATACCATGTATTACAGTTTTAGAATGCATTTTGTACATTTGACAGTATGTATCATGTGTAACAACACTAACAGCATGTTGATCTTTATGTTCTGCCTTCCTATTTCAGATGTAGTTGCATGTACCGGGTGATGTCAGTGTTTGCGGTTAGTGTCCCATATGCACATGTTGACTACTCACAGGTCTCTATGACAATACCTGCATGCACTTTGTATCTTCCACATCACAGTTATAATCTCCCATGTTTCAAATATGTTTACTGTTCTAATGATCCAAGAGCATGATAGCTGTGTAGTAAGCTACTGTGTTCAGAGCTGTCACATCCATAGTGGGTGACATCACAGGTATAGTTAACTGGAGCGGTGAGGAGGTAAAAGAGTGGTAGAGTGGATGACAAGAGTAAATGCCAGTGGAAATAGTGGCTTCTTATTGGGAAGCAGTAATACTCGCTGCCATGACGGCATGCAAACACAGACACACCCACACACTCAGGGATTCACAGACACAGTAACACACACACTGACACACACACACACACACACACACACACACACACACACACACACACACACACACACACACACACACACACACACAGTTGCCAGTGTTTGGATAAGAACCCCTGCCTATGTGCATATCATCATTATAGTACTACGCAATTACAAGATGCACCACAGAGATTATACATGTACAGATAGTTGGAATGGCCTAAGATCGAGGACATCGGCAGGAATACTACAATGCAGTGAGTGTATGTGGGGAGGGGGGTTCATCAGTAGACTATGTAACAACAAGTCGCACCCTAGGGTGTACATGTTAACAGGCGGTTAGAATGGCCATCTAAGATTGATGATATCAACAGGGATACTAGATTGCATTGAGTGGATGGGGGGAGGGGGGCATTAACATTTCACTATGGTAAAATACAGCCTCACTCCAGGGACCGGACAGCCATACACACACACTCACACACACACACACACACACACACACACACACACACACACACACACACACACACACACACACACACACACACACACACACACACACACACACTGTGGCATTCACAAAGATATACACCTATGTCACATACATACAGACACTTGACGTATGTGAGGTTCAACCACCTGCCTATGCCTTTCTTTCTACACTTCACTCTGTACTGATGTCAACATCAGTGTTCAGGAGAGTGAAAACGTGGTATGTATTCTCAACTATACGTGACATATATGGACACACACACACACACACACACACACACACACACACACACACACACACACACACACACACACACACACACACACACACACACACACACACACACACACACACACACATGCCAGTACTATGAATCAAACAGCTGCCTATCTCATGATAGGTATTACAGAAGTACAGCACTATTGCATTTGCTACAAAGCTTACTGACTCTTTCTTTTGCCAACTGTGCTGATATCTGCGCAATATATGCACAGGGGAGGTATTACTGTTACAGATGTCAAGAGGTTTGCCTTCAGTATCACCCTTACTGTATTCTACATTGTCTGTCTTCCACTTCAATTGACAAAACCAGACCTTAGCAGTTACACAGGTTATTGTAGGAATGGTTGTAACACACCAGTGAGCTGTCCTCAGTAATCATTCATCTGCAAAGTAGCCCCACCACTTAGTAGTCATGTCCAAACATCTGTCCATACCTCATGTATAGCTTACTGTACTTTGAGCATATCACAATATACAGTTGGCAGTGTTGAGGGTGTATTGCAACAGCATGATGTACTAAGACAACAGTCACCTTCAAACACTAGACACTGCACACACATGGAATCTAAACAAACATCAATACATGTCCACATATGCAGTCTACATCAGTACGTGCACTAGCAGGTCAAGAGGATACATTCCACACCTTCCCCACGCCATGTGTGAAACATAGCAGAGCATTACACCATAATGGATGTTGTATTCATGTACTGGTAGGACACAGCCACCTTCACTGAGTAGCCAAGTTACATATATGGCAACATCACATATCAGCAAGACACACACACCATTATTCCATGTCATGCTCCTACAAACTGTTACTTGACAGTGCCTAGGTGAAGCTAGGGCACTGTAATGGTCAACAGTGAACACATCATATTTGCCACACACACCTCATGTTTACTGGAAGAGTGTCAGCAATGTGCTCTGTTAGAGCTAGGTAGTACACTCATTCAAGCATGTGTGAGGTCTGTGGCTTGTAAACATCTCACACCAGCATGTACTGGCTATTGTGGTACTAAAGCTAATGTCCAGACAGCACACAGCATGCATGGCTTGCCATTGTTGAAATGGGGTATATGTAATAGCTGTGGGCACACATGGCTGTACATGTCATGAACATATCACCTGTTACTACTCAGGAACATACAGAGCAGAGCTGGATTTCCCTGAGTCTGTCAATGCAGGCCTTGTGTAGGTCCTATGATCCTGTTATTTGGGTATGTTTGTAGGCGTTGCGTTAGGTGGACATGTCTAATGACATACATGCCACATGGGTTGTTGTATAATATGATATGTGCCATGGGTGACCAGTAGAGAGGGAATATTACTTCTGTTAACATAGATATCAAACCTTATGTACTGTTAGCATGCCATATGCCATGTGCATGTGTGTAATGACTGTAGCCACCTGTATGTAGAAAGGATAACGAAAGCTATGGTAATGTCATTTATGTTGTATGAGTGTGGGATGTACATATCCAGGGCAGGTACAAGTTGGTCATATCCAACCATGAGGGTGTTGTTTACTGGTGTACAGCAACAGTCAACTGTGTTAATGCTGACAACATCTGAGGGACCCTGGTATGTGTACAACTGAGCTGGTTGCAAACAGTGGTATTATTGCATTGCATAATACATTATGCAGCTGTGTCGGTACATGGGTACTTTGCACAGGTGATGTAGGCCTAGGTACAGTCCACCAATCTAAGGTTATCTGGTGGTCTACCATACTATGTCTTACCCCCATATGGATGTGTGTTGGTAGTCTGGGGAGAAGGTGGTGGATGTATATGAGGATACAACCTAGAATGCAGCATTTGCCACTGTCACCTGTACCTGACTGATCTGTGATGAGTTATGTCAGAGTAGTGGTCTTTACATGTGAGTAGCCTTTATGAATATTTGGACACCACCATCTGGAATGGTCCATACCAATGTTATGGCCCACGTGTCTGGATCTGAGTGATATAGTGGTAGTGCAATTGTGCACTACAGAGCCTTCAGCCAGGTGTTCCTCACTGCACAGATGTCAGTATTCCCCATTGTAGGTTCTACATTGAGCAAATGGATTACTAAAGCAACACATCTAGCACTGTTTAGCATAAGCATCCAATGCAATTGTCTTGTAGGTGTCAGGGTGTTACTTCTGTGTGTAGGACATTTGCCTTGGAATGTGACTATATGGGTAAATGCGACCTAGGTATTATCCACACGCACTTGAAGCATGGATGCATGTGCTCTGTGTTGAAGGCTTGTCGTTCAGTCATGACAGCCCAGAATGAGAGACACTGGACAACCTCATAATAACAGCAGGATTTTGGCTCATTGTTTTGGTCTTGCAGTTGCCACTCGTATCATGACATCACTGCTAGTGGCAGTAATGTGCTTGGTAGCAAATGCCACATGTAAGGTGACGGACTGCAGCAGAAACTGTGTATTTAACTAATGTGTGATATACTTAGGGTAGCGGTCCTGCTAATAATGACAACTACTAACACACCCAGGAGAGGTAATCTTGACACCTGCACCTCAATACCATTACACAATGTGTTTCACACATTATACTTGCATATGCCACTGTTCCAAGTATAATGCCACTGTCCACAACCTGATATCAATGTATGCATTTCAGGGCAGCAAGGTGTGTGACACATGCTGTAGGTAGCATCTGCCTGTGTGTCCCAGTTAACCTATTGTCTGTCACGTCCATACATGCATGATTGTGTATACTTAACATACATATGTCAGTACTTCATGTGCATGTATGCATGTGCATCACACAGCACAGACACAGATGTATCATTTACAGGCCACATACTGGTATCTGGTAGTAAACCAGTATGATATGCATATATACTGACAGGTAAGATGTACATAGCTGTAAACCTGTGTGTTTACAATAGGAGTCTATTACAACATGCTCTGTACATGTAAGTGTATGAGCATGCACACTGTGGCCTTCTGTGCTTTGAATCAGAGTGCATCCCAAACAGCCCTGTTCTAAGTGTATGAGCGTACCCACTGCCACCTTGTGTAATTTGAGTCAGTACATCCAAACAAGTTCTGTGATTCTATGTCATAGGTCATAGGTTATTACTAGGCTAACTGCCCTTGTGAGCCATTTTAAGCCTAGCCAATTATCCCTTGTGAGACTCAAACCCTGCACCTTATGTTTATAAGGCAAACACCTGAACCATTAGGCCACCCTCCCTGTGTATGAGCATGACCACTGTAACCCTGTATAGTGATAGCAGTTGTCCATTCCACAGATGGGCATACTCCAGTTCAGGTTCCTGTTGTGCTACAACTATAACTCTAAGACCTACCTATGTACTACCTGCAGATGATGTGTCTTGTTTGTACATACAGGTTGTAATGGGCACCTACTTTAAACACACAGGTTTACAGCTATGTACTTCGTGACTGTCAGTATCCCTGTTGTTGTCCTCAGTCTTAGAAGGGCATTCTGACTGCTTTGGAATGTGTAATCTTTGTGGCGCATCTCATAACTGCGTAGTACTGTAATAGTGATCTGTAGATAGGCAGGAGCTCTGATCCCACCACTGGCAACTGTGTGCGTGTGTGATAGCAGATGCCTAAATTTGTGTGTCAGCAAATAGCTGTGTGTGTGTGTGTGTGTGTGTGTGTGTGTGTGTGTGTGTGTGTGTGTGTGTGTGTGTGTGTGTGTGTGTGTGTGTCAGCAAGTGGTTGGGTGTGTGTATTTGTGTCTGCATCCTGTCATGACAGTGGGTTTTGCTGCATTCCAAAGAGATACCACCTTTTGCACTGGCCTTTATCCTTGTCATCTGCTAAACCTCTCTCTTTCCCCCTCTACCCTCCCCACTGCAAGTAATCAGTCCTGTGATGTCACGCAGCTCAGAAGTGGAATCAGAGTAAGGTAATTGTATGTGTTCTGTGGCACATACCCCAACTGCATACCACTGTACTAGTTACCTTTACATAGGCAAGACATGTATGCACAGTACTGGCAAGTGTGTGCGTGTTTATGTGTGTGACTACCCTGTAGCCAGGCATGCACATGTGTAATGTCTTTTAACATGCTGCACATCATGGTAGCCATCTGTGGTGACTGGTGTCTACAAAGTATTACATAGTTAGGAATGGTAAAGAATACAAAGTCAAGAATAACTACAGTTGAGTATGTTATGTTCCTGTGCCACTGTTGAGCAGTGACACAGAAGTGGGTGTAAGTCCATACCAATCATTCCCCCACCCAAACTCCACAATCCCCAGGGTAGATTACATTAGCCATCATTCCCCACCCCAAACTCCACATACACAACATCCATCCCTTCTCTGGTGAACTGATTAATACACCTCTGGGACAATGCTTTTTTAGAGCATGCACACTCTTTACAATTCACTTAACCACCTTTGGCAATCCTTCTGATGTCACCCACCTAGTAATACCTCTGGGACTGCTGTAATCCAGTAATCTCCGTAACATGTGCTGTAACTGTGTAATGCTGTAGTGTGATAAACTAGTTAGGTAGGGGTTATATTCCAAGACATGGCAGGTGTGTGTGTGTGTGTGTGTGTGTGTGTGTGTGTGTGTGTGTGTGTGTGTGTGTGGTGTTTGACAGTCAGAGCCTTTGTGGAGGTGGCTGTGAGTGTCTAACCACTGGACATGTTGGGGAGCGGATTTTGTAGTTTTCATATATGGTGTCCATATTATATGTCACATTGTCCACCTCACAAGGAGTACAGATGTCAACCAGCCAAGGGACTGTGTTGGCAAGCCATACCCCTACATCTGGCAAAAGGCCTGGTGAACAAAGTATGCAACCCTACTATTACCCAGAATACATTCTGAACTCATGTGTCATACACAAGCACACTTGCCTAGAATATCCCGCTATGTTGCTAGTACCCTGCACATTGATGTCAGATAGTAGGCATGGTGTGATTGCAGTGGGCTGCAGAAGGCATGGCACCCTGTCCAGCAGTACAATAGGCACATAATTGTGGACAATGTGCCTTCACTATGTTCCCCACTGGATGCCTGCAACATATGTGGTGCCATCAAATGTGATCCACAAAGGCCATTGAATGCCTTACACACATGCCCTGTATGGACAGATGCCACTAACACCAGGGAATACCTGTATCATGCTATCAATGCAGGTGCAGCATCAACCTGCTGTCTATAAGCAGGTCCTGCCGCACCAGGCTAGTATTGGCATATCTGAGGATAACAGTCTGTGTACACAACATGTGCCAGCCAAACCAGGTGCACTTGTACATGTCACTGTACATTATTGTGGGACATGCACATGTCATGCAATGTCCATGTCAAAGACTATCAAACACATACATGGCATGCATTGCAAAGCAATGGCCATACACAATGGTAACCAGGATGACAGGACAGTTCATACAATACCCATCTGTGTGGGATATTGCAGACACTACACCCCTGAACCACACTGCACACCACTGTCGGGTGGCGTAATGCCAGGGATTACCCCTCACCCAACCTTGTACAGCCATCTTGCACAGCCAACCACTACACACCCATGAAGCAATGCACACATGCATGTCAGTGCTGGCACCTTGTGTCTGAGTGTGTGGTATGATGCTCCCAACCACAGTCACACCCAATATAACTCCCATTGGCATACCGACTGATGCCAGGCACGTTCACATGCCCTAGCCCATAGAACCTCCGGATATCCCCTGTGGTGGATGTAGTACCTGTGCATTACTGCAGTATGGCAAACTAAGTAGTTAGGAAATGTATTTGTGGGCCAGGCAAAGTGTGGCAATGTGTCTGAGTCCCTTCGAGAGTGTAGTTGTGTTGACAATGACATCTGTTCTTGTGGACAGCCATGTGTGCTACACCTAATGTATGTCTACTATATCTCTGTTGAAGATGTCGCTCACAAGCACACATATATGTTCTTACAGCACACCAATATGTCAGCTTCATGGCACATGGAATAGCCGCATGCACTTGTAATAGTAATGGCTAATCAGTCAGTGGTTTAAACCTCTGTACTGGTAGGTGTGTGACAGACGATGCTTAGGTTTTAGTCTCCAAGCCCTTTTCTGATGTACTTTGCCTCTGTCTGTCCCTACCACACACTCTCTGGTGGATGTGGAGTTGTACACCTGCTCAGCAGCAGCTTGTGTTTTGTAAGTGATGGTCATGATCAGGTGATGGTCTCAGCACCTATTGCAGTCCTCCTCTAGCTGATTAAATGTGGAACAACTGTGGTGATGTTCCCATAGCCAATTGCATGGAAACACAGTACAATATCTAGGAACATCATGTTGGTGTTTGCCTATGACAGTTGCTGTGAGTGGAACCTGGATCTGGTGTTTGGTAAACAGCATCACAGATTATATCTGGATAGACCTCAAACAACATACACAGTGGAAAATAGCCTAAAGACAGGAAGGTGATGTGCCAGACATGACTACAGCATGTAAGTGTAGCTATGCTTCATTGAGACTACTGCCAGTTTAACAAGTTGTGTGTGGTAATGGCTATTCTGCATGTTTTAAAACTGACAAGACAGTGCTCTGTTTGTGAAGGAATCCCCATCTGTAAGGCCATATGTGGACTGGACAGTGTGTGGAACCATTTGTTTCCTGTGTTACTCACTGAACACACATCTGTGAACTGCAGAGGCATAGTCTAAGGATTGCAGTCAGTATATGGTGATAGTGATGAGAGTTACTGCCATCGCATCCCTGATTGGACATATGTCACATGAAACAGTGGTATGACAGTCACTGTCTGAGGTTCTCACAGTGACATGCCAATAATTGGCCTCTGTTCCTAGCTGCAGTCACAAGTCTTCTACACTTTGTACAGATGTCATGCAGTATATATGAATGTGTTGTGCTCCCTCTGCAAATGTATACCATCTGTTGTGTTGGGTTGATGGTCATATCTATGCATGCTGTTATAAGTAATCCTGAATGCTGTTGACTATTACTAAGCCATATCTGTGTTAAAACTGCAACACCATAGGCTGTATGGGATTGGAGGTCCCTGCAGAACCTCCTATCCCACATCAGCTGGCCATGGCACCAGGCACCATCACATCTGGGGCCCAGCCTTGGACCTCCACCTCTGTTGGCTCTGCACCACCTTGTGGTGGAACCGCCACTGAGGATGGGGCTTGTCCCCCTGGGAGCAGGTCCAGACAGGAACTTGTCCACTGTCGTACAGTCCCAGACGTGGCGCGTAGGGGGCTCAATAAGGGATTTTGAGGGCAGATACACCAGCTCGAGGGCAGAGTGTCACATTTAGAGGGTGAGAATGCCACTCCTAGACAGCCCCCAGCACAGCCACCTTTGTGGCTGTTTTGGTGCAGTTGTGGCTGCCCATGGCTGGGGACCTCTGTCCCACTGTTTCCATCTGGGGCTCATGGGATTGTGACTGCCAAACACCCCTCCCCGTCCAAGGTGTATCACCCCACGTGTGTCATATACCAACCCTGTATGCTGTCTTGTCTGTCATCCTACCCAACCTATCCTCCATGAGCATACCTACTCTCCTTCCCCCACATTACACTCTCACTGTATGGAAACAAAAGGCCAATCTGTTCCTAGAACAACGTTTGCCCCATACATAGCTGTCCATTTCACACACGTGTCCACTGGACACATGTAAGCTTTTTAATTTGCATCACAACATACTCCAGTTGTCCTCACCCCTGTCTCTCAGGCGGGTCTATATTATAACATCGAAGTCTTACAACTTCAAATGTTATAATATCGAACCCAGTAGAGCTAAACACCAGAAAACTGAACAGTCAGAATAGCGAATTTTTTTCCCAGGGAAAAAAATTGCTGTTCCAACAAACATACACACAACACAAGCACGCCAAAATAAATAATCCACACACACACACACACACACACACACACACACACACACACACACACACACACACACACACACACACACTCTTCACAAAACCCTACGCTAAACCATACATACACCACTAGCTATCCACTTACCTTAACCCAACCCTAACCCTAAGGTCCGTCACTATCGCACACTCGCCTGACCCACGCCCTAACCCTAACTCACCTAACCCGTGCCGAATCACACACTCACATTCATCCACACACTTACCTGAACCTGCTCCGTAACCTTCACTCCACAGACGAGGAAATAGCGAAGCTGCAGAAATGGTCCACCGAATACTTTCCCTAGGAAAGTATTCAGTGTTCTGCAGCTTCGCTATTTCCAGCCTTTGCTCTACTGAGTCAGATATTATAACATTTGAAGTTGTAAGTCTTCGATGTTATAATATAGACCCCTCTCAGGTACACGATCCTGGTATGCACATGAATCTTAAAGGTTCCAGGTACACATGATGCAGATGACCCCATTGTACATACAAAACTACCGGTCCCTCTATGGTTACCCCATTTACCTTTTTCATGATGATGATGTCGCACACAGCACCTTGCAAGAGTACTGTTCTCACATAATGATTGGACAGGAACTGTTGTGTTAATGTAAATAAAATGCACAGAGTGATGTATTTGGCCAATGTACAAATGTTTGCGTGTATTAATGACACATGTCTGTCTGAGGGAGTCTTGATATTACATAGGACAACACCACTACATAAAACTACAATCCACTCTGCTACAGGCCCCATGAAGGCTCAGTGTCTCTCCAACCTAACACCACTCTTAAGTATTCAACTCCGGTACCACCTTTAACATTCCTATAAGAAAAGTGCAGTCCGGGTCTGAACTGTCTGAAAACAGCTACAGTTAACTTTGAACCTAACACCACTCTTAAGTATTCAACTCCGGTACCACCTTTAACATTCCTATAAGAAAAGTGCAGTCCAGGTCTGAACTGTCTGCAAACAGCTACAGTTAACTTTGAACCTAACACCACTCTTAAGTATTCAACTCCAGTACCACCTTTAACATTCCTATAAGAAAAGTTCAGTCCGGGTCTGAACTGTCTGCAAACAGCTACAGTTAACTTTGAACCTAACACCACTCTTAAGTATTCAACTCCGGTACCACCTTTAACATTCCTATAAGAAAAGTGCAGTCCGGGTCTGAATTGTCTGCAAACAGCTACAGTTAACTTTGAACCTAACACCACTCTTAAGTATTCAACTCCGATACCACCTTTAACATTCCTATAAGAAAAGTGCAGTCCGGGTCTGAACTATCTGCAAACAGCTACAGTTAACTTTGAACCTAACACCACTCTTAAGTATTCAACTCCGGTACCACCTTTAACATTCCTATAAGAAAAGTGCAGTCCGGGTCTGAACTGTCTGCAAACAGCTACAGTTAGCTTTGGACCTAACACCACTCTTAAGTATTCAACTCCGGTACCACCTTTAACATTCCTATAAGAAAAGTGCAGTCCGGGTCTGAACTGTCTGCAAACAGCTACAGTTAACTTTGAACCTAACACCACTCCTAAGTATTCAACTCCGGTACCACCTTTAACATTCCTATAAGAAAAGTGCAGTCCGGGTCTGAACTGTCTGCAAACAGCTACAGTTAACTTTGAACCTAACACCACTCTTAAGTATTCAACTCCGGTACCACCTTTAACATTCCTATAAGAAAAGTGCAGTCGGGTCTGAACTGTCTGCAAACAGCTACAGTTAACTTTGAACCTAACACCACTCTTAAGTATTCAACTCCGTACCACCTTTAACATTCCTATAAGAAAAGTGCAGTCTGGGTCTGAACTGTCTGCAAACAGCTACAGTTAACTTTGAGTATGTGTCTAACTGTTTGAGCCAATCTTCATTTTCCCCTGGAGAGCACTGTGCTTTGGCTGTAAGCAGCCCCCCCCACCACCACCACCACACACACACACATCTTCCACTTTCTCTTATTCCCTTCTGTTAGCAAATAGTATCAATAACTGATCAATACTGTGTGTTTGTTTATTTAAACTATACCACAGTAGCCTACTGATACAAGGTTATCTTGGTTTTCCACCTGAGAAATTAAGACAAGACTTACAGTTTCAGAGCAGTCCTTGGTCAATTGTGATTGTTCTTAACACATACTTGTCTTGCTTTGTCTCATTAGCAGCAGTACAAAGAACTGCCTGCTCACACCCTTGTTCTCCCCTCCCCTTCCCTGTTTATTACCTTAAGACAATCCCAGAGTTAATAAATATTACCTGTGGCAGGCACCATTTGTAAAACTACAATCCACTCTGCTACAGGCCCCATGAAGGCTCAGTGTCTCTCCAGTAAGTGTTTTACAACTGTAAATGCCTATTTATGTTGAATTGTATTAGACATTTTACAACTGTATATGTTTATGTTGAATTGCAAGCCTGTACTCCAATCTGCTTACTTACACTATCAGACTATTTACCCCACTCATAGGACCAAAAACTGGGACTGGGTTAGCCCGCTCCGCTTTGCCCTCAAGCATTCTGGCTCGCTTCGCTCCCCTCCCTGCCCCCTTATCTCACCCACCCTCACTGTGTCTACAGTTATAGCCACTAGGCCACACCCCTACTTCCTCTCCAACCTACACAACTTCCTCTCAATTCCCCCCACCACTTTACTGTTTTACCACTACTATTCCTCTGAAGCACATTGACCCCACCCATTGATGACATATAACATGTCTATAAATAATTATAAACTCCTTCCTCTTATCTTACCACTCTTAATTCTGCCATACTTTCTTACTAGCTATGAAAATCTCACATTCGTAGGTTTCTCTTATCCAAAATGCCAAACCAAGACCCCCCCTACCTCCACTACACTACCCCAAAATTATAAATTCCAACCACTTGCTTCTAAAAAAAACCACTCCAGTCAACACCAAAATCCAAATATGAACTAAAACTACTATTCAAAGTTATTAGACTACTAGCGTATCTAAGAAAAAACATAACCAAAGATGGGGACATCCATCCTAATCCAGGCCCAACCTTAACTCAAAATCCTACCAGCCCACCACTCTCCCACCGACTGGTCAACTCCCTCCTAATATGCCACTTAAACATTAAAAGCCTAAACAATAAGATACATAGCCTGCATGCTGTACTAGCCACATACCTCCCCAACATAATGTGTCTATCTGAAACATGGCTCGCCATCAACCAAAGACAATGAGATCCTGCCTCCTGGTTACAATATACTTAGGGCAGATAGAGTAAAGAAAAGAGGAGGTGGAATAGCCTTATATAATAGCACACTTAACATCATAACTAACCCTATACAACCACCCCAGGTCTCTAACACTGAAATACTAGCTCTAAAAATTCTACTAAATAATCATAAGGGTATTAACCTAATTGTCACCTATATTCCCCTGGGAACAATGTAGAAACACTAGAGGTCATTCTACATTGGATAGCCAACAACTACCCTCAAGAAACCATTGTCCTGGGTGATGTTAATATTGACTGGAACCAATGCACAGCACAGTCCAACCCCATCCCTGTTAACCTACATGGATTCTCTCAGATAATATCATCTACCACACGTACAGGTAACAATAACCAAAAAGAGAGTATACTAGACTGGATACTCACCAACAGTCATCCCCAGAACTATATGTCTGGAACTCTCCCTAATGATCTTAGTGATCACCTGCTCACATACATCATGAAAGACAAAATTAATTGTACAAGCTTACCTATTTATAGGTCTATCAGATCCAAGAAAAACTTTGACCCAACTAAATTTCAACTTGAACTGAAATCATGTAACTGGACAAAACTAAAGATCCTTCCCCTTGATGAGGCAGTGTCATCATTTAACAATTCATTCCTTACTATACTTGACTCGCATGCCCCTAAACGCTCAATAAGAATTAAAACTCAACTAGCACCCTGGCTAACAACAGACACCAAAACCAAAATAACAACTAGAGACAAAGCGTGGGATAAATGGCACTACCAAACTACCCCTAGATCGTATCAAATTCCAACAACTTAGAAATGAGACTAAAAAGCCATCATACTAGATAAGAAAAATTACTTCTACAATCTGCAACATAAACATCAGAATAACCCTCAAAAGTACTGGGCAGGCATAAATAAACTTCTCCAACCAGGCAAATCCACTACTCCGACCCCAGGAACATTATCTGACAAGAGCCAAGAAGATATAGCCAATTCATTCAATACTTTCTTCACAGAAACCATCCAGTCATTAGCTAACCAACTTTCTCCTCCCCACACTTCTATAAACACTATACCCGACTCACCACTCTCTTTTAACTTCCAGCCAGTGTCCACATCCTTTATCAGATCCCTTTTGAAAAAACTGAAGCCAACCACCCTTTCAGCCGATCTTCTGCCAGCTGAATACCTGCAAATTGCTGCAGATGTCGTAGCCTACCCTATCTCAATCCTAATTAACAGAACCATAACCGAGGCCTCAATCCCCCTCAATTTGGAAAATATCCTATGTTATTCCACTCCACAAAGGAGGTTCATCCACAGAACTATCCAACTATAGACCTATAGCCATACTATCACCACTTGCCAAAATTATGGAAAAGTGCATGCACAACCAACTAATGCTCTATCTAACCCAAAATAAACTACTCACAGACTCTCAACATGGATTCAGACCCGTCATAGTACAACCACTGCCCTCCTCTCTTTACTGAAAACATTAATCTTAACCGAATAATAAAAAATATCCTCCGCTCTCTTCCTGGACCTATCGAAGCCTTCGATATGGTAAACCATCAGTTACTTCTATATACTTTAAAACCCTGTATCTAAATACTCCAGCCCTTGACTGGTTTCAAGCTTACCTCACTGGGAGACAACAAGCAGTAATGTGGCAAAACAAGCTCTCCTGCCTACTACCAAATACCATAGGAGTTCCTCAAGGTTCCATATTAGAACCTCTCCTCTTTTCAGTCTTCATAAATGACATCCAAACAGTCATCCCTGAAGCCACCTGCATTCAATATGCAGATGACTCGACTATAATATGTTCCAATGCCTCTCTTGCAAATCTACTAACTACCACCCAACATAGCTTCACCAAAGTCAAAAACTGGCTTGCCAACCATCTCCTGATCTTAAATCCAAACAAAACCAAGTTACTTCTCTTCTACCCAACCAATAGATCTCCGACTGAAAACTTCACTATAAAATCCAATAATGGGACCATCGTCTCCCCAGACAAAGCTATTAGGAGTAAACATTGACAATAAACTCAGATTTGATATACATATCAACCAAGCCATTAAGTCAGTCAACAAGAAACTTGGGACCCTGTATAGAATTAAAGCCTTCCTTACCCCGAATGCCAGGGCAACCACAGCCCGTTCACACCTTCTCTCTACCCTACTATATGCCTCTCCTGTCCTCACTCACCTTAACAAATCTGATCTGGCCAAGCTCTCATCCTGCTATAATCACATTGCCAGGTTCGTTACAGGCCTACCCTACAGAACACACCACTGTACTAACCTGAAAAAGCTTGTATGGATAGAATTCCCACACCTTCTTCACCAGTCCCAACTCATAGAGGCCTTCAAAATCCTTAAACAACCTGAGAATACCCCAGCACTAAAAACTTAATGACTCCCTACTCCAATATAAGCTGCCTTCGCTCAGCAAACAGACTGCTTGTCCAAACAACTAAATCTCTCAACCTAGGTGGTGACGCTATTTGCCAACACCACTGGTAAAATATGGAACTCTCTCCCAAATAACATCATGCTTGCAACTTCTCTAAGTCAATTCAAAAATAGTCTAAAACTCCACTTCAAGTCACACTGGCTATGTCCTTGCTCAAACCCAGACTAGCTCTGTGCCATTAACTAAAACATAAACAACTAGCTAAGATGATAAGTACTTTGTATACTGTGATAAAGAAATATGTATCATGTCTAACTCTATGTCATTATACTGCCTACCGTCCTTGCTAATATGTTATTAATGTTACATTTGTAGTAATCTCAGAAATAGTAATGGCAGTCTTGTACTTGTATGTAAATAGCCTATGTTTTTGTTAAGTTCTTTCAGCTCATTTACTGTACCTAATTATCAATGTAACTCTGTTGGAGCTTTTCTCCCCGGGCCTCCGCTGAAAAAGGACATGTATCCAGTCGGACCATCCCGGTTAACAAATGTAAAATAAAATAAAATAATAATACTAGCATTGCTGGTGTTTCCCTTTTCATTCCTTTTTAATGCTTTGTTGTCACATGGGATGTTCTTGATATATCTATATATATGTATGTATCTATATCTAGACATAAACACACACACATACATCTACATGATGGAATACATTTCCTATACTGTTGAATGACTGTGCTGGATGATATGTTTGTGATAACATCTGATGTCCATATATCTGCTATGGCTTAGTGGTAAATCACGTAGGCTGTGGTGGGCAGGGTCCTGATTTTGAATCTTACAGAGGCCATTTATTTTGTTGCTGGGCAGAACAAGGCCGTTGGATATGAAGTGATTAAGGTGCATTAAAGCAGTTGTGAGTGGGTGTGCATGGGTTTGTGCAAAGCTAAGCAATGCTAACCTCCGGTTACAGTTTCTTACATTCATTTAGCCTCTACATTGCTTCACCAGTGTGATACTCGCATACCGGTGGCCAAGCAGGCTTACACCAGCTTGCTCCCACACTTGCAAATGCACTGCACTTGGTGTTTGCATCTGACACTCACATACCTGGGTGGGAGAGAGGACTACGATATTACCTTGTGATGCCTATTACATCGGATTACATACCTACAGTATCGGGAATGGCTGCCCATTAGGTGTAAGCATGCCGTTTGACTGTACGGAATCTGTGGCCTGTCCAGAGTTTGATTCATACTATTGGTGTGTTCCTCTTACAATCTGCACCTATCTGGCTAATACATGGGAACTGACACCATTCAATACAAACAAGTAATTGAGTTTTGGAACCCACATTCTTCAGCTAAGTCATGCTACTGCATACCTATTATTCTATCATATTTCTAAGGTTATAAGTGGAATATGTGCTTTCTGTCCCTATCAGACCTCTCAAATGATTGGGGATAAATATCAACTGAATCAGGGACAAGTCATGACAACATCAGGGACACATTTAAAATATTAGTGCTATGAACCTGACACATTGACAGACTAAGAGCATATCAATTAATACACATTTTCTGAGATAAATGATCTTTATAACTCTTAACTGTTGTCATTATTCATTATGTGGAATTCACCACCTTTCCTCCAAAAGTCACTAGTTTTAGGAGGGATTAAGTGGGACAGAGTTTGAATTTGAGTCAAAATCAGGGATGTCCTTGGAAATCAGGGATAGTTGAAAGGTATGGTCACTAATTGTTCCCCCAATGGTTTATGTCCTGTCCAGTGGATTTGCCCTTAGGGCTTGACAGGTATGGGCATAAGCTATGCCCATTTCGGAATATGACATACATCCCTGGGGTGGTCCTAATATGACTGCTCCAGCCAACAGCTGCATGCCTAGGCCCATAATTGCATACCCATAGTTCCCCCACCTGCCCCTCCTCTACAGCACTCATCCTTATTGTGGGAGCAGGTGGGGTATAAACACACCACTACACATTGCCCACTCTCTACATGTTGGGACACATGTCGTTCATTGAGTTGACCTATGGGTTATCAGGCTTGCACAACCTTCTGGTCCATGTACGTCTACAGCCTGATTTAATGAATCATTAAAGGGACTGACTCCGATGATCAGTAATTTTTGGGTGTCCCACAAGGGACATTTATGTCTTTGTTTCAAGATTAGACCTGGCAAGTCTCTCCCACTGGTAGTATCCTGCCTGTGGTCTGGGAAGCAGTGGTGTGTTTGCTTTTATTGTGTACCTGTATATCTCACTGGCCTAGCAGGGGGGGGGGGGGGTTTGATGCTACGTGTTACACGTTTGTTGATTGGACCCCTCACCCCCCTATGCACGGCCTGTGAACATATGTAATTCGTAACTGCTGTATCATACCCTAGCTATATACATGTGTATATTTACAGTCACATATATATATATATATATATATATATATACATTACTATATACAGATATATCTGTACATGTATGCATACATGCATATATTTATATATTGCTGTCTATATATATCTAACAGCATATGGGTCTATGGGTGTCTGCATATGTATATATCTATATGTGGGTATGTATATGTATTCTATCTCTGTATGTATACATTTGTACTACGGACAGGGAGAGGTATATCTTTATGTCACTGTGGGTAGATATAAACACACATACCTCTACATATATACATCTACATCTGGTTATTCAGTTCTTTGCCATATAGATTACACTGCTGTGGGACTCATAGTGGGTGTGGCTGTTCATTGGGTGACGTCTCTGCCCAACGAACACATTTGCTTACATCCTTGGGGATGTCCATATAGGCCCACATCAGCCAACACCTGCACACCTAGACCCATAACTAGCTACCCATAGTTCCCCTACCCACACCTCCTCTACAGCACCCATCCTTACTCTGGGTCCTGGTCGGGTCTGAACACACCACTATATGCTGCCCACTCTCCACTTCATGGGACCCATGTCATACATTGTCTCAATCCATGGTTCATCAGCCTTTCCCACCCTTGTATTCTGGGTATGTACACACCCCAGCCAGAATGTTCGGCGTATCTCCTTCTTTTGGTCTTGTCAGCTTTTGGGGTGTCCCACAAGGGACACTTCTGTCTGTGTTCCAAGATAAGATTTCACGGGTGTACTGTGTACCCCCCTGGCTGTATCCTGCCTGTTGTCTGGGGAGCAGTGGACTATTTACATTGTTTGCGGGTTTGTGTGTATGTTTCCCATGTCCGGCTGGGGGGGTGGAAGGTCATGCTATGTGTTTCATGTTTCTTCCCTGGGCCCTTCATTTCCATTGGCAGAGCCTGTGAACATATGTCTTTCTTGTGTGCTGCTTCCTATCATAGCTCTGTATCTGTGTATATCTACACACACACACACACACACACACACACACACACACACACACATATATATATATATATGTGTGTGTGTGTGTGTGTGTGTGTGTGTGTGTGTATATATGTGTATATATGTATATGCCTGCAACTATATATATATATATATATATATATATATATATATATATATATATATATATATATATATATATATATATATATATATATATATATATATATATATATATATATATATATATATATATATATATATATATATACATATATATATTTTATATATATATATATATGTGTGTGTGTGTGTGTGTGTCTGTAAAGCAATGCATACCCAGCGCAAACACACTTACACATGCTTACTGGTGTTTATATATGCTTAAACCTGCTTACTAGTGCCTTATTCATTATGACTATCTATGAACCTATGAACCTATGAACCTATGACACTGACACCTCACTCCAGTTCACTTTTAATTGTTATTTTGCAGGTTATACGGTGTACAGGTTTCGACATATGTTCATGTACAGATAAAGGGTATGTGATGCAGAGGGATTCGGAATGGGAAAGTCTGTTTGTTAGGTGGTTGCTCTAACCAATACACTATTGCTGTGCTGCTTCATTTGCATATATACCCATATACCCATCACTCCTGTTTCCCCAAACACCCATCCCAATCCCTCACTAACACTGCAGTCTTCCATTCTCCAGTTGGATTCGTGGTGTATCGACACCACTAAACATTGGCCACTCCCTACTCCTGTAGACCCATCCAATTGGTTGACTCACTTCAAATATCCTCAGAACTCCCTAACTTTTAGTCTACAAACATTGGTGACATGAGCGACCAAAAGGACACTATTTGCAATTTTTGGGTTGTCCCACATGGGACACGCATGTCTTTATGTCAAGATTTGATTCTATACATCCTTACTCCCGTTAACATGAGACTACAGTAAATTAATAAGTATGACTGTGGTAACGCACATGTTACACATGAGAGCCTAATTATGTATGTGTTCATTATATTTCTTTTACAAATAGACCGGTTTAGTAACTGGCGTTGTCATAGCAGGCAGATCACAGGAATGATTCTATGTGTGAGAAAGTCCTCACATTTGATTTTTGTCAGCACAGCACTGACTTCGGACATTGTACACACTTCTGCATTTTAGCAGTTTCATCCCTTCCCTCTTATGCACAACCTATTATTCTATCTACTGTCAAGGTTTGTAAGGGCACATTCATGTTATTTATGTCTGCAAATGGAATGAATGTATTACAGAGAATGTACTTCTGCATATAGATGTCTGCATGTGTGTATGCATATATACTTATAACAAACTCGCTGACCTCCATGAGGCGGTCCAATTAGAACCAGCCCATCCAACCCTGCCATGCCTGGAAACATAATTTTATACCCATAGTTCCTCCACCCCACCCGAGTTCAACATACACACATACCATCCATTGTCCAGAGCCTATCGCAGCCATGACCCACCTCTATACATTGCCCTCTCCCGAGCATTAGGGGCCCTACATGTATGTTGTTCCAACCCATGTATTCTCAGGCTCTCCCACCATTTAGTCCTTGAACATACCTGCCCTTGCTAGTGTAATGGTTGGATGGCCAAACATTCTAACAATTTTTGGGTAGTCCCACCAGGGACTACCCTCTGATTGTAAAATAGACTTAGAAGATCAACAATGTTACTCCCACTGGTAATATCCTGCCTGTGGTGTGAGTAGCAGTGCTTTGCTCACTCCTGCCCAGCTTGATATGACATACACTGACAGCGCTATATAATACTGGGGTTGCTGTTGATTCCCTTCTCATTCCTTTTGTATGCTTTATTGTTACATCGTTCATTCTTCATAGATATATATATATATATATATATATATATATATATATATATATATATATATACATATATTATATATCTGTACATACTTATATACATTTCCTATGCTGGACACTGCTTAGACCCATGCAAGCGCACTCAGACTTGCTTACTTATATATGTTTACTGCTGCTTATTTGTGCTTGCACCTGCTTACAAGTGCCTTATTCATTATGACAGTGCCACTTTGATTGAATGACATTCAGTTAAACATCTCATGCAATACTCTTATGTCAGTTTTACAGCAAAACAACATTAATTCCACATGGAAAATGATATATGCTATTGGTGGGCTCGAACTGTGAATGCCTATTCTTTAGGCGGATGCTCTAAACACTACACTATTGACGTTTAAATTTATTCTGCATGTTTTTCTCTATTTGAATGATTTTGATGTGTAAGCTATGCTCGGCAGAGGGCAGCGACATGCAAACATGTTGCACTTTGCTTACACCTTCGATATTGCAGCAATACAAATGTATAATCGGGACACGGGTAATCTAATTGCGAAAGTTCTAAGGAAGGGGTGCAACATTCCACTACGTGCTTGTGTATTTACTACTTTGATTTTATTTCACTGTTCATGGACACTCTTGTATGCTTAGCATACATTTTGTTATCAACGTACACTGAATTACTGACTTACTATGAGAGGCAGGCTCTAATAGTAAGCATAGTAGGTTGTGCAACTGTCAGGGCATGTTTACGACTCTGTAGAGCACTTGTACATGATGCCCCTGCACTCGCAAACATTTCCTGTGCACGTCAAGGGTGTGGCAGCATGCCCTCATACATATTCGTATGGCTGCTGTACCATCTGTAATGAGGATGCTCAGTGCAAGGCTAAAATCGTCCTTGTGCCTAGCTTCTTGAATCACGGCGAATGTCTTTAAAGAACTACTATGCACCTTATACATTATTACTGAGTAAACAACTTGTTTTTATGGTTTTGTCAAACAGACAGATGCTGCAAAGTAATATTTCACAGCAAGTATATTTAGAACAAATAATGCAGTGGCAATAATTGTGCAACAAATTTAGGAATTCAGTTATACTTTGTCTGTGATAGAAAAAGAGAGAGCATAAGAAATAAATGTATGTTGTTGCACCCTTACGCCACTTTTGCCCGTGATGATAGATGGGAGGTTTGATTATGAGATACTGGTGGTATAGCTGGAGTGCAAGACATGAAAGTAAAGGGATGACAGAGTAATTCCAGAGGCCAGACAAAGGAAAGGAGAAAGAAGACATCAGGATGATGTCCAGCAGTTCTTACATTGTCTCACTTAAAAAGCTTTACACATGTATCTATCAGCATGTGGAAGCAGCAAAACTTTCATTATTCATAGAATCTTCTTCTTGACTGCAAGCATGACATATCGGGCCAGATTCACAAAGGCTTGCACGGAGTCTTAGAGTAGAGTAAGACTCCATGCAGCCAGCCTGTCCACCGAGCGATCCAGGAACAGCTGGCAGGGGCGTGCAACTGAGCTCTCCAATCTAGTCCTACACAGACAGGGCTGGGATATGCAAATTACCTCAAATGCAGGTGAAAGCCATGCAATGAGGTACATTTGCGATCCAGGAAACTCGAACCTGTCTGAGTAGGAGTAGTGTTATTTGTAGAAATGTACTCAGTTGATAACTGAGTACGGTTCTGCAAATAGCAAAACGGAGCCATGTCAGCTGGAAAAAAAACATGCATTCACAGGAGAAAGTATGCCAATGGCCAAAAATACGGCCATTGGCAACGGGAAGTGATGCAAATTAAAAATAAAACAACTTTTTTTTATCCCGCTCACCGGGGTTTAACCATAGCGCAGCGCCGCGCAAACGCGCTGCACCCTAAAAAGCAGAAAATTAATAATTAAGATCCACAAATGTGGATTTTTAGTTAAAATGAATTTACAATGCAAGGGAATGGCAGGCTGAAGACAACATGGCCACCGAGTAGAGGTTGCTAAGGGGGGAAGCTCAGTCTAAGAGATGTAACTAAGCATTAGTAGGCAATCCTATGCAAATGAGAGTTAGGATAGTGAATCGCAAGTTTACATAGCAAATGAGCACAGTCAGTGGAGTGTAGGAGTAGGATAAGGGGAGTAACAGAGTAGAAGATAGGTGACATCATGAGGGGGGTATGTATGAAAGGAGTGAAGCTCATTGGAGCAGAGTGACATGTGTCAGCTTACATTTACATAATAGTGAAAGAGGTGTGTCAACAGGTAGGCCAGGTAAAGTCAAGAAATCGAAGGTGTATGCCGTGGATAACACCAAAGTTTCTTGCTGAGCATGCATGCGCATGTGTGTGCGCCAGTAAACCCGAGTAAGACAGTGTGCGCGCGTGTAAGCGTGTGTGCACACGTGTAGGCTTGAGTAAGCATATGTAAGGCTGTGTAAACAGTTGTAAGCGCGTTTGCACCAGTGTGCGTGCAGTTTAAGAAGAATAAGCAAGCTTTAGTCTGTGTAAGTATGTGTGCGCACATGTTAGCTGCTGTGCGCATGTTTTCTTTTGTGTGTGCGGCGCTCCCCCCCTGAGGAAACAGTAAGGAAAAAGGAAGCACATCAAATACTGGAAGTTACCAGGGAGTACTAGTAGAGCTAGCAGGTGAAAACAATCAGAATCAGGCAATTACCCAGGCAGAACACTAGCCCAGCCCAGCCCAGCACTTAAAACTCTGCAAACAACAGTCCATTATGTTTCTCTCAAGAGACACTGCAACACTGCAGTAAGCTAATAGAAGTGAAAACTGAAAAGGCTTCACTGAGACAAAAAATGTTAGGGGCTGCCATTGCTGTTATAAGGTGACATATGCAACATGCTGAGGGTGGTGATAATGCAAATACTGCTGTACAACCCACAGTGAGGAGACGGAGAAGAGTGTACAAGCCCAGGGTTACCTACCAGAGGCTACATGAGCTGGAGATAGTGGAGCACTATAGAGTGGACAGAGACATCTTGCAGCAAATTGTTGAGCTGTGCAGGCTACGCCTCACACCCAGAACCAACAAACAGAGGGGAGCCCATCCCAGTGGAAACTAAGGTATGTGTTGGCCTAAGAATATTAGCAACCGGTACCTTCCAGAGACCAAATGGTGATATGATGGGGATATCACAGGCATCAGCATCCAGGGTACTGCACCAGTTCCTGGATGCCATGTCAGCACTTGTCAGTGATCATGTATATTTCCCCAATTCCTGTGAGGTATTGGCCAGCAATATGCATCTCTTCCAGCAAATAGCAGAATACCCTGAGGTAGTGGGTGCAATAGACTGCACGCACATACACATCAAAGCACCAGCCGGAGAGTGGGGTAGGGTCTATTTCAACCGCAAGGGCTTCCCCTCCATCAACTGTCAGGTTGTGTGCGATGCCCAGGGAATAATACTGAATGTGTGTGCTGGCTGCCCTGGAAGCTACCATGATTCCCATATCTGGCATCTGACGCAGCTGTACCAGACATTTGCCAATGGGGACATCCCACATGGTCACCTAGTGGGGGATGCTGGCTATGCACTGGAGCCGTGGCTGATGACACCCATCGGAAATGCACACACACACACCTGAACAGGAACACCATAATGAGGCACAAGCACAAACACGAAATGTAATCGAGCATGTGTTTGGGCTGCTCAAGTCATGATTCTGGTACCTGGACACATCTGGTGGAGGCTTGCAGCACTCACCAACTACATGTACCCAAATTGTCATGGTATGTGCTATGCTACATAATATGATCCTGCGGAAACAGCTGCAGCAGGACCAGCATAGGCCTGGGCCAAACAGCCCCCACCATTGCCAAGGCCATCACAGGCAGAGTGTGACTCAGAGGAGGAACAACCTGAGCCTGCCCCAGTAGGCAGAAGGAGACGTGCCCAGTATGCTTTGGCCTTGGCAAAGAGGCAACGCATAGCACATACACTGGCTCAGTAGGAACTCTGGAAATTATACCTCTCTCTGACCCACACATATAGTAAAAGGGATGCTTACATTGACACTACCTGCTTTCAAACATGTATAGGGAGTGTAGTATGTGCATCCGACATAGGAAGCCCTGCATCAACACCTGAGGCATGATTGCCATGTGTTAAGCAATATAAAGCAGTGCTAAACAGCATTTGCCATCATTAAGTCAATGTAAACAAAATCGCACACACCAACTACTACAAATGTGGTCAATGTAAAGTAATATTGGCCAATGTCCAGCAATGACGGTTAATATTGAGCAATGTTGGACAAGCTGGGTCTAGGTTGGGCATAGCTGAACAAAAGCCAACATGCTCATATTTGCTCTACTGGCCCCTAAGCAGTCTGGTCTGCTCAGTATGAAAATATAAGTGGCAATAGGCCTTGAAACCAGGATACTGTGCACTATAGTCATAGTATGGAACCACTAAACCATGACAGTAGTGCAGTGGTTAACCTGTTTGAAGAAATGTTGATAAGTATATGCAAAGTATTTCACGGAAACCCTGCAGGTACAGCATAATCCCTGTCGAGTTATGACACAAAGGTGAGTCCTGCAGTACGAATAGAACCTGACTTTCAACACACACAGTACAAATGTTAATAATGGACATGTAGACATACATCAACAAATGTAGTGGACCTCAGACAGCAACATACTGAAAGATCACACTAGGCATGCTCACACACTTTAATACATGAGACAAATATCAGGCAACAGAACCCTGACAGTCTGAACTGGGCATGCTCACACACTTAGGCCATGTTGGAGTAAAGCATTGGACCACACATAGCAGGCAGATGTGTTAACCCAGGAACCTCTCACTACGCAGCAATTTGCCCTGTGCACACACTTATATGACAGCAGACATGTATAGTGGAACCCTGCCATAAGCAAATATGTTCTGCAGATACCTAAGCGGTTCATATAAAGTGTGAAAGCAAAGATGATAAAAACTAAAAATGCTAGAACCAAACAGACCAAGTAAAAAAGTAACCAGCTGAGTGTGAGATGAGCACCACCACACAAAAGGAAATAAGCGTGGTCAAAAGTTTAATATCCTTTAAGTCGGTGGACTTCTTCAGAATACACAATAACACAATTTGATACATTTAAATATCATGTGGTTAAATTCATTAATTAGTCACATAATTAAATAATTAAAACTTTTAAAAAAAAAACGTAAAAACCAAGAATGTAAATGTTTAGAAAAAAGAAATTTAAGACAAGTTCTTTATTAACCTGTAATTTCCTATATTTTCAATGTTAATGTCAAAGAGTTTCAAACATTTGCCATATGGTTTCAACCCCCCTTTTTTTTTTGGAAAAAAAGGAGGGCAAAAAAAAAAAAAAATTTTAATTTTTAAAAAAAGGGCCCCCCCCAAAAAAAAGGGGGGAAAAAAAAAAAGGGGGTTTTTAAAAAAAAAATTTTTTTAAAATTTAAAAAACCCCCCGGGGGTTTTTTAAAAAAAAAAAAAAAATTTTTTAAAAACCCCCCCCCCGGGGAAAAAATTGGCAAGGGGAAAAAGGGGTTTTCATAAAAAATTTAAACCCCCAAAAAAAAAAAAAATTTTTTTTTTAAAAATTTAAAAAAAAGGGGGAAAAAAAAAAAAACAAAACCCCCCCTTTAAACAAAGGGAAAATTGGAAAAAAACCGCTTTCCCCCCCCAAAAAAAAAAAATTTTTTTTCCCAAAAAAGGGGGGGAACCCCAAAAAAGGGTTTCCACACCTTTTTTTTAAAAAAAAAAAAAAAAAACCCCCCAAAAAAACCAAACCCGGGGGGAAAAAAGGGGGAAAAAAAAATTTCGAAAAAACCCAAAAAGAACCCTCGGGGGGCCCCCCCCAAAAAAAAAAAAAAAAAGGGCCCCCCAAAAAAATAAATTTTTTTTAAAAATAAAAATTTTTTTTTAAAAAAAAAAAAAAAAAAAAACAAAAAAAAAAATTAAAATTTTAAAAAAAAAGGGGGGAAACTTTTTCCCGGGTTTTAAAATTTTTAAAAATTTTGGATTTAACCCCCCAAAAAAATTTTTTTTGGTTTAAAAAATTTTTTTTGGTTTTTTTTTTAAAAAAAAAAAAAAAAAAAAGGGAAAAAAAAAAAATTTTTTTTTTTTTTTTTTTATTTTAAAAAAATTTTTTTTTTTTTTAAAAAAAAAATTTTGGGGGGGGGGGAAAAACCCCCGTGGTTTTTTTGGTTTTTTTTTCCCGGGGTTTGAAAAGGGGGTTTGGGTTTAAAAAAGGGGAAAAATTGGAAAACCCCGGCAAAATTTAAAATGGTTTAAAAAAGGGGGGGAAAAAAAAAATGTAAATTTTAAAAAAATTTTTTTTTTTTTTAAAAAAAAAAATTTTGGGGGGTTTTTTTGGGGGAAAAAAAAACCCCCAAAAAAAACAAATTTTAAAAAAAAAACCCCGGAAAAAAATTTTTAAAATTTTTTAAAATTTTTTTTTTTTCTAAAAAAAATTTTTTTGGGGGTTAACAAGGGGGGGCCCCCCCAAAAACCTTTTTTAAAAAAAAAGGGAAAAAATTTTTCAACCTTAAAGGGGGGAAAAAATTTAAAAAAAAGGGGTTTTTTTGGCAAAAATTTTTTTTGGGGGCCCAAAAAAAAGGGGGCCCCCTTTTTTTTTGGAAATTTTTAAAAACCAAAAGGGGGAAAAATTTTTTTGGGGCCCCCAAAAAAAAAATTTTTAAAAAAAAGGGGCCGCCCCTTTTTTTGGGGGGGGGCCTTTAAAGGGGGGAAAAAATTTAAAAAAAAGGGGTTTTCCTTCCCCTTTTTTTTTTTTTTTGGGGGCCCCCCCCGGGGGGGGGAAAAGTTTTTTTCCCCCCCCGGGTTTAAACCCCCCCCCAAAAAACCTTTTTTTTAAAAAAAAAATCCCAAAATTTTAAAAAAAAAAAAAAAAAGGGGTTTTTTTTAAAAAATTTTAAAAAAAACAAACCCTTTTTTTTTAAAAAAAAATTTTGGGGAAATTTTTTTGGGGGGGGGGAAAAAAAAATTTTTTTTTTTAAAAAAAAAGGTTTTTTAAAAAAGGGGGGTTTTTTTTAAAAAAAAAAGGGGGGGGGAAAAATTTTTCGGCCCGGGGGGGGGGGGCCCCCCTTTTAAACCGGGGGGGTTAAATTTTTTAAAGGGGGAAAAAAGGGGGGGGAAAAAAAAAAACCCCCCAAAAAAAAAAATTTTGGGGGGGGAAAAAAAAAAAAAAATTAAAAAAAACCTGAAAACAAAAAGGGGGGCCCCCGGGGGGGTTTTTTTTAAAAAAGGGGGAAAAAAAAAAAAAAAGGGGGGGCGGGGTTTTTTTTTTTTTAAAATTTTCCCTTTTTTTGGGTTCCCTTTTTTAACAAAAATTTTTTTGGGGAAAATTTTTTTTTGGGGAAATTTTTTATTTTTAAAAAAACCCCCCAAAAACGGGTTTTAAAAGGGGAAAAAAGTTTTTAAAAAAACCCCCAAAAAATTTTTTTTAAACCCCCCCCTTTTTTTTTTTTTTTTTTTAAAAAAAAAGGTTTTTGGGGGGGAAAAAAAAACCCCCAAATTTTTTTTTTAAAAAAAATTTTTTGGGGGGAAAAAAGTTTTTGAAGAATTTAAAAAAAAAAATTTTTTTTTGGGGGGGGCCGGGGTTTTTTTTTGAGATTTAAAAAAAAAAAGGGGGGGGGGGGGGGGGTTTTTTTTTTTATTTTGGTTTCCCCTTTTTTTGGGGGGAAAAATTTTTTTTTTTTTCCCAAAAGGGTTTTTTTAAAAAAATTTTTTAACCCCAAAAAAAATTTTCCCCTTTTTTTTCAAGGGTTTTTTTTAAATTTTTTAAAAAATTTTTTAAAAATTTTTTTTTTTCCCTTTTTTTGGTTTTTTTTAAAAAAAAAAGAAAAAATTTTTTGTGTTTTTTTTCCCCCTTTTTCCCCGTTTTGTTTTTCCCCCAAAAAAAGGGGGTTTTGGGGTTTTTTTAAAATTTTTTGAAAATTTTCCCCTTTTTTTTTAAAAAAAAAGGGGGGGTTTTGGGGCCCCCCTTTTTTGGGGGTTTTAAAACCCGGTTTTAAACCAAGGGGGAAACCCCCCCCTTTTTTTTTTTGGGGTTTTTCCCTTCCCCTTACGCAAAACCCCCAAAAAAACCCAAATTTTTAAATTTAAAAGGGGTTTTTTTGGGGAAACGGAAAAATACTTGGGAAAGGAAAAGGTTAAAAAAATTTTTTAAGGGGTTTTCCCAAAAACCCCCCAAAAAGGGGGGAAAAAAAAAATTTTTACAACCCCCAAAGGGGGGAAAACCCCAAAATTTTTTTGGGTTTTTTAAAATTTTTTTTTAACCTAAAAAAAGGGGAAAAAAAAAAATTTTTTTTGGGGGGGGGTTTTTTTTTAATTTTTTTTAAAAAAAAAATTTTTTAAACCCTGTTGGGTGAGGGTGTTGGGGCCTGAGTACAATCCACAATCAATGTGTTGGTATTTGACGTCGCCCAATGTAATGGTGTTTGGGGAGACCTTCATATGGTCCAATGTTCCCAGGAAAGCTGAGTGAGGTTGCTGTGTTGGGGAGTGTGGTCTGTAGCAGGCAACAAACCAAAATGCAGATTTGCACAATGTTAGGTGCATATGTATGGTCCGTGATGCATTGTGCAGTGCTACCAACCCAGAGGTATGTGTATCTGTGATGTATATGGATACTCCCCCTATTTGTGTTGGCCATTCCGCGTTATGTGATTAGAATGCATAGTACAAAATACAACCTGGTAGTGCTGATGTGCATGTGGGAGCCTCAACCATGTGTCTGTTAGTGCACAGATATTGCTATCCTCCATACTGAGGAAATTCCTGAGTGGGCGCAATTTGAGGGTAAGACATCTGGTGTTGAGCAACATTACCCTCGGTGTTGTGTACTCTGTAATGTGTATGGAGGTGGTTCTGTCCTTTGAGCCCTGCTTAAATAGGGCAGTATGGTGGCAGCAAGTGCCCTAGCCAGTATTCAAAAGTCCAAGGGTGACAGGTGCAAGCTGTCCATAGGGAACCTATGTGGCATGTCAAGCATGTCACCCTAGGGTGACAGACACTGTATCCCCTTTGAATAACACCAATATGTTAGCCAACTGTTAAACATGATCAGTTTGTTGGTATAATGTGACATCATACTTGGTGAGTGTAAGATGATAGACAAGGTCAGGGTAATACTGGGCTGGGCTACATGATCACAGAGTTCCTCTATGTTCCATGTCATGTGGTCCAGGGAGGAACATCTGAGGTTGTACACACCAGCATGGACAATGATGGAGCCAGTCCTGGACTTGCTTTGGAGTGACCTGAGTGCATGTGTTATATGGCGGATCCTGGCACCTGAGAGACAGCTCAAAGTGACTATTCCCCTGTCTGGCCTGGTGAGTGGGACAATAGTGTGTTTGACACTGTGTCACCTATAACAAGTGTATCAGGTGTGTTGTTTAGCCCAAAGGGTGGTGACTGTGTGGTACACTGACATTGTGAACTGTGTGACATGTGGGCATTGTAGTGGGGTAGCGGTTGTATGTGCGTCTGCTTTGGAGGTCTCCGCTGCTTAGGCAGAGTGTATGCAGAGCCTCCGAATATGTGTATGTGTGATAATGCGGTTTGTTTGCTGTCACTGTCGGTGTATTTGAGACTGATATGTGGTGTGTGTTGTCACCCTCACCACCTGATAGACTATGCCAGTCATGGGTCGAGAGAGCTCAGCGTCATGTATGTCAATATTGTTACATCTCCCACATATATGTGAGTGTGATGTGAGGAGGAGAGGGTTGACTGTGTACATGAGGCAGATGTGACATTGTGTCAAAACCACAATATTCACTAGCTGGACTGGAGAGTACACATGAAACCGACCCCTGGACATGCCAGTGTATTATGATGACATACTCTGTAGCCTGATCACAAAGAATCACTAGGGTGTTAAGTGTGTAAAAGAGTATAACCGGGATTAGTGCTCAGGTTTGTTGGTGTTTTGTAAAGAGTAGCTGAGAAGGAGTCCAGACTGAGAATCATGACATGTCCTTCAGCTATGTAATAAATAGTAATGTACACACATATATGTGCTGAGTCAGGGACAACTGTACCTTACTGACATTGCCGACATCCTGTCAGACAGGCCCATGTATATGCCCACTGGCGATAGTCCCTGACATCATACCAGGAGATATCATGTGTAGATTGGCTGAACATCTCCCCCCAAAGCCAAAAGCATGGCAGCAATTGGATTACATTGTTTCCCAATATGTGTCATGCATGCACTACAGAACAAACAGACCCTGCACCTGAACAGTCTGTTGAGCCTCACCCACTCCACAGGACCTGGAACCGTCGAATGTGTTACAGCAACATATGGCACTCCCCACATGTGTGGGTGCACAACACACCATGGGAAGTATAATCCAGTAAGCCTATAAAGTCTGATCTGCAAGGCCATGGAGTGCATCATGGCAGAAGTCATAAACAGAGCTATTGGAAACCGACAAACACACAACCCTGCCAACTGTGGTATGTTCATGTGCAGACCATGGTTCCCAAGCATGCTACACCATCTGCAAGGCAGCAACCCAGGACATACATCATGGAACAGAGCTACACATGTCCAACATAGACTTTGAACAGCTCTTCATCAACATCACAGACACATGTATCCACAAAACCAACAATCTGTGCATAGATATGTGTTGACATATGAAGGGATGGCAATGTGTCCACAGATAGATCACACAAGGTGAGACTCATGGGGTCCTGTACAAGCTGTTGATACCTACCGACCTACATGGATCACTCCTGGGATTGTATAAAAATGTGTACACACATTACCATGTCCAGTCTGATGATGTCATCATCCTACAAATATACCAGGAGAACAGAAGCCTCCCAGTAAAGCATATAGCATGCCGTGTTAATGCGTATCTCTCTAAAATCATAACATAGTTAGATAGGGGTTTGAGTTCTGCAAATGTTATGCGTATGATTTCCTTTGAGAGGAGTAGCCTTTTTGGAGACTGGGAAAACACATTAAAAGAGGTACATCCCTCTTCGGAAAGTCTGATGATGTCAGCATCCTACAAATATTCAAGGAGAACAGAAGCCACCCAATAATGCATATAGCATGCTGTGTTAATGTGTATTTTTCTAGCATCATAACATAGTTAAGTAGGGGTTTGAGTCCTGCAAATGCCAAGTGTGTGTGTGGGGGTATATGTGTGTGATTTCCTTTGAGAGGTGTAGCCTTTTTGGAGGCTGGGAAAACACATTAAAAGAGGTACATCCTTCTTCGGAAAGTCTGATGATGTCAGCATCCTACAAATATTCAAGGAGAACAAAAACCACACAGTAATGCATATAGCGCACTGTGTTAATGCGTATCTCAATAGCATCATAACCTAGTTAGGTAGGGGTGTGAGTCCTGCAAATGCCAAGTGTGTGTGTGGGGGGTGTGGTTTCCTTTGAGAGGAGTAGCCTTTTTTGAGACTGGGAAACACATTAAAAGAGGTACATCCCTCTTCAGAAAGTCTGATGATGTCAGCATCCTACAAATATTCAAGGAGAACCAAAACTACCCAATAACATATATAATGCACTGTGTTAATGCGTAACTCTCTAGTATCATAAGATAGTTAAGTAGGGTTTTGAGTCCTGCTAACGCCAAGTGTGTGGGGGTGTATGTATGTGTGTGATTTCCTTTGAGAGGAGTAGCCTTTTTGGAGACTGGGAAAACACATTAAAAGAGGTACATCCCTCTTTGGAAAGTCTGATGATGTCAGCATCCTACAAATATTCAAGGAGAACAGAAACCACCCAATTATGCGTATAGTGCGCTGTGTTAATGCGTATTTCTCTAGCATCATATCATAATTAGATAGGGGTTTGAGTCCTGCAAACACCCAGTGTGTGGGCGGGGGGTTGTGTGTATGTATGTGATTTCTGTTGAGAGGAGTAGCCTTTTTGGAGACTGGGAAAACACATTAAAAGAGGTACATCCCTCTTTGGAAAGTCTGATGATGTCAGCATCCTACAAATATTCAAGGAGAACAGAAACCACCCAGTAATGAATATAGTGTGCCACGTTAATGCGTATCATAACATAGTTAGATAGGGATTTGAATCCTGCAAAAGCTGAGTGTGTGCGTGTGTGTGTGCCACAGGTGGTCAATGCAGTGTGGGTTTTGCTTTTACTACGGTATGACATATGTTTCAAACAGTATGTGCATTGCACACATTGGGTATCTGCGTGTCAGATAAATTTGTGTACATGTGACCTCAATCAGTACATAGGTGGGAAGCCTGCATACTACATGAATACATCTGTAACCTTCAACAGATTGTGCCGCTGCTTCTCAGATCATAGGTCACATATGTATGTATGCATCAAGACCGGCCAATGTAGTGATCTGTGGCCAAGGACATCCCTGCCACACACACCCATGACACGTACTATAGAGTACTGTGAGTGAGGATAATTGCCGGGGTATGCTATTCAGCATGTATTGGACAACAGGTATCTGTCTGTATGATACCCTTGTGTAGGATATGCGTCCTATCCGGGGAATGCAGTGTAGGCCAATGCATGCATTTCCAGATGTGGATGGACATATCCCTAGTGTATTTGCATGCACCTAAGAGGGCTATATACCACACAGGTGTGGTCCCAGGAACATGTGGCGGTCAATACCACTGGTTACTGTTATATTATAGTACTGGAAGGATCCAACTTTTACTGAGTTCCCGACAACTGTGAGTCATTTGTCAGGACATCATCTAATGATTGGTTATAGTCATGCTGTTGAGGTGGTGTATACTACCAGACTGCAGATCATTGACAGATATCAACGGTATCACCCACAGCATAGTGCCAACCCATGTCATACACACATGTGTACCCATGTTAGTACATATCTGTAGTAGAATGCATACTGGCCATCGAAAGATACCATGAGATGTTAACAATGTGTAGAATAGGGTATGTCACACATCCCACGTACCAACTATGCACGTACATGCAGACAGTGCACACACACCATGTTCAAAGATGTACACCCGCTGATTTGTAATGCACACATCACACACGTACTGTCCACTCACTAACACATGCTGGCAACACTGTACACCTCAGCCAAGTGGCACATGGGTGGACAATACATACTCAGACCTAACACTGGTGTAAACAATTCTACAATGACTATCAGAGCTGTGATGCATAATGCCTGCTCAGATATACCTACAAGGCTATTAGTATACTTTCCTGTTGGCAACTTACTACTATTGCTACACAGCTATAATGTCACCCTGTGCATCAGAACCATGTTAGCCTATTCCTGCATCAATGTGATAGATGACAGGAGGTGGCACAGGTGTCATCATATGCACAGGGTGTGTTGTAAGTTTGCCAGAGCCCGACATTGACTCGTCCAATCGGCATGTCTGTGTGTGTGTGTGTGTGTGTGTGTGTGTGTGTGTGTGTGTGTGTGTGTGTGTGTGTGTGTGTGTGTGTGTGTGTGTGTGTGTGTGTGTGTGTGTGACAACAGTACTGCATCGGCCAATGTTGATGTAATGTGTGTGTGTGCAAGTGTGAGCCCTAGTTGTATGGTAAATGTGTGTGTGTCTGCATGCACACAACTCCACCATGTGGCTGCCATATAAGGGCTGCTGAGGGACAGCCACAGACTGTACCTGCTAGGCCATACAGATCACTGTCTCCGGCCACTGACACAGTACCTGTGCCTAGCAGGGGTGCTACGGGCAGTATCAGGTACCAACCCTGACTGGGTGCTATCATCAGAGGCAGAGGTATGATGACTGGACCCATGTCCCTGCTTGGACTGGTCAGAGCCATGTGCACGTGGTCTAGTAGGACGGTCAATGGACAGGCCAGTCGCAGCATTGCTGGTGCTGGTACTGCCACTACAGGAGCGGCTGTTATCCGTGGTCCGTCCGGGATGACTGCCAGCTGATGCTTTTGCTAGCATGCATCCGCGTTGGTTTCTCATCCATCCCGCATGGTCCTGGCTCATGGTTAACACATTGTGGAGGACATCTAATGTCTCCCTGCAATGGCTATCAATGACCTTGGTGTAATTTCGGATGGCACCGTCAAGGTCACGGATGCTGTCATTGATAGCAGTGTAATGGGACCTCTGCGCCCTTAGTCCCTGTTGGGTGTACCGTTCCTTATGTGCCTGCGCTTGCATTACAGCCTGGAACATACTGGAGGTTGTAATACCTCCGGGGGCACGTCTGCCAGGGGCAATACGACCAGTGGTGCTCCCCCAAGAACCCCTGGACATCTGCCTATGTGGTACCGTTCCAGTAATCCAGCTATGGCTGCTGTGAGGGGATGCACGTGCCTTAGGTACCACACTCTCCTGGCCAATGCCAACTGTATGCTGTCCTTCAGCTATGGCTATTGGTGACGATGGATGTATTGGTAGTATGAGTGTGCGCATAGATGGGGTTGACCGCTGTGTACTGTCGATTAGTGGACCAACGACAGACCCTGTCAGACCTTCCTGTGCCACAATACATGTCTCATAATCTCCACTATTAGTGGCGGTGACATCAGGTTCCCTGCTGCATTCAGCCACCCCTAACTCAGCACCTGTGGAAGGAAGACAGGAAACACACTTTACAATCTGTACATGATGTTAGCACACATGCACACATGAACACATGCACATATGCACACATGTACACATGTACACATGACCACATGCACCCATGCACACATGCACACATGCACACATGAACACATGCACACATGCACACATGCAGACATGCACACATGCACACATGCACAGATATACACTGCTCACCACAGCACATACACACACACCAGCAATCCAACACATACACAGTAGTGGGTGATGGTGGGTGACAGTATCACAAGGCAAATAGTCACCACACACGTGTCAGCATGCAGACCATGTGTTGCTCAACACCATGCAGTGCAAGTGTAGATAGCCTTATCTAATGACACTATACATGGCTGTGATGCATGTGTGTAGTTGTTCAGTGATTGACTACACCCTGGAACACAATGTGTACATGGACACAACATTGCTGTGCAAGTATTATCTGCTCTGCAATGTCATGTGCACCATCACTCAATGGTATACATACCATGGCTGCATGTGTTATTTGTGTGACACATAGATTGCCATGTCTAATGACAGTGTCTGTGTCCATAGCACATAATAGTGGTCACAGGTGTAGCAAATGCATGCAATGTACAGACATGGGATGAGTGGTGCATGTAGACTTGAAGGAATCCCAATGCATGACATGGACATTGTACAGTGGTTATGGTGAGTGTGGGACATATTGCAGATATGTCAGTGCCAGCCATGACATGGCATGCTACATGACTGCAGCATTAAACACCACACATACCCAATGTGTGTCATGTGACCTATACACACAATAGCATTCCAGGACATGTATGTGACTCTTTGTACAGATGGCGACTGTTGTGCAAAATGCATATACTAGCATATGTAAGCACACACACAACATGCTATGCATGGTGTGTATAGGTGCATAAGTTTGCACACACAGAACAATGAGGTGCACAGCAAAGACTGCTATGTGTAGTACTGTGGTCACTGTAACCGGATGGTGTGTAGTACCATGTGCCATCATCATAATCATGCATCTTGTTGTCACTCACAGCTACTACGGTGTGACAGACTACCACCTAGCATGCTGTACCTGAACTGCAGTGCCGTGGATACATTGACTATTACACAGCCACTTTGTACATGGGTGTATGAGGTGCCCAGTTGGGGGGCATTGCCTAATATGACTGTGTTATGTGTTGAAAAGTGTTGCACAGCCCCATGATAGGCCTCTACCCCTGAGGTACATCATGTGTGTGTGGATGACATGTGGGATACTGAAGTGTGACCTTACAGCGGGTGTGTGGTTACGCCATATGTAGCATGACTTTGTGTACTGCATGTAATAAATGTGTTATGTTGTGTACAGGTGTTGCAACTGTGCCTATCCAATGTGCAGTATGGGGTTGCCACAACAGTGTGTCATGCTCTGTGTATTGCATGTCATTGAGGCAGCTACTGACATTACTGAGCTGTGCAACGTCTCACAGCAAACATGCATGGCATGTGTGGTGTGTTACGTGTACATGTCCTACACCTCACCTATGACATGCATATTTCATTACCAACATTGCAGGTATAACACACTCACCAGCATGGATTGGCTGCCCTGCCATCACACCAGAGGGACCTATGAGAATATGAGAGGGTTCATTAGTGGCCACAACTGTGGCATTGCTACAGTGGGTATGCTAAACTGCAGTACAACAACAGTCAACAGTCACAGGTGTAGGGATATTATTCAAACAATCCGTATTGCACAACACTAGGCAGCGGAACTGCTAAACACACAGTACACATCTCACATATAAATAATCCAACAATACAATTAACTGTAGTCTACAGATAGGGCATGTTACCTGCTTGCTCCAGGTGGATGTACTGGATGGCTCCGGCCTCCATTACAACACATGTCAGAGGTTGATGTAGCTGTTGTCCAGGAGCCACCAAGCTTAGGAGCAGCTCCTCCGCTATGGTGAGGGGGGAATGAATAGCCACCCCACCACCTGTGGCAAGCTTTTGTCTTTGGATATCAGATGCATGCCGCCGGACTTGTCTAATTAAATCACTACAGTGATGGCGTACCTGCTCATATGTCCGGTTATGCATGCCTATGTCATTTACCCGACAAAGAAGTTCTTGCCACAGTGCAGTCTGCTCCTGCTGGTTCTGGCTGCTTCTGGAGAACAGCATTGTGTACTGCTGCAATAGGCTGTCGAGTATCGCCTCTTCCTCATCCACTGTGTATGCTGGGTTGCGTTGGTGGGCCATCTGGCTGAAAAAGATATGAACAATATGTGTGAGAGTGTCCTGTGGCACAATTTACACCTTTACCCACAAATATCACTTTACTGACATATATACCATCCTATTGTCTGTCAGAGGTTACACACGTTCAATACCACTTATTGGTTCTCAGGCCACAACTAACTAACACTGCCTGGCAGACTCTATATATCACACCACTATACAACAGTACCTGACACACTGTTTGTGACACATTGCACAACCTCAAGACAGAGGTGTATATCACACCAATGCACAAACAGAGATGTCATCCATTGCAATGGATGTAAAGTACAGCTACAGTAGTACCAATCAACCACCCTAGTCATTGATGCCATAGCCCTGCCTAACAGATGTGTACAATTGTTACTATAGGTGGCATACTGCTGTAACAGACTATAAATCTTGCTGGATACACACGTTTACCCTGTAACACACATATGATTGCAGCCATTGTACAGGCATAATCACACACACATCAGGCAAACATACAATGCACCACTGTATGCCAACACAGATGAGCATTACCTGTGTACCATATGGTACTGTGTGCCACTACTTACACACCCTTATACCTGCATTCTGTCCTCTGTGCAGACTACAGGAAACACACATGACAGTGTTTCCAAGCAATGTGAACACACACCATACTGTGCTGTTTAGGCCTACAGCTTCAGGTAGTACTACAGTTCATATTGGTGATGGATTCACCAGCAGTACCACTCACTAAGCATACATGTATTGCTTTAGCCTACGATGAGACACCACATTTGTCAATGGAGAACTACGTCACATCATATGCCGTACTACTATGTCTGCCTAACAGTACATTACACATCAGTTGCTGCCCTCACAGCTAGGATAGGCACTACCATGTCAGATACGACATCACACTAAGCTATCACACCTTTACAGATCTTGCACACATTCAGCGTTACACTTATTCAACCTCACATAGCAGATATTGCATTAAGTACATGTGTGAGTGCATAGTGTCATAGTTAGGTAATATGCTATTGGCCCTAGGGCCTATGGCAGCCTAGCCATATGCTACCCTGGCCTTTGACATACATGTACTTTGATTTCACTTGCCCCTGCCAACCTTAACCACAGAGGTGTTTGCTGGGGTGTATTACCAATCTTCCACACAATCATCAGGGGTATTTATAACAACTGCTAAGGAGGAGCTGTGTTTGCTATTGCTATGTGGTCTATTCCAGTGTATGGCATATCTCTGAGATGGGAACCTATCCCTCCAGCATGTGCTGCTTAGTGAGCTGACAAGGTTTAGGGCCCTAGAGCATGTATCCTGGAGGGATTGCGATATGTTGTCATGGTGGTTGTCACCCAGCTATGGGTGTGACATACCTCTGTATATCTGGCAGAGGTCACCTCTGTGTGGCCAGTATGCAATACAGTGTAGTTGTGGTTTTGTGAGTCAGTCTGCATAGGGCATCTGTTTGCGGCAAGTATTACCCTTTGGGAGGTCTGTCTGTGGCCTGTTCACCTGGTGTAGTTGTCATGTGAAGTACATACCACACAGGGCATTGTGATGAGTAGAGGGGAACTCTACCCTATACTTCCATAGATGACACACCTGTTGTCATGACACATACCACACAGACAGATTACAGGTGTAGTGTGGCACTGTCTTCATCAAAGCGGAGGCAACTGTCCACCTGTGTCCCATGTTCTCTTATCACACCTTCACTGTTAGGTAGATCTCTACCTATGTGGTAGTTAATGGGCACACTGTTTTGGGAAGGTGGAATGGCACTGCAGTATCAACACTTGTCTACAGTCCACGCCTTGGTCACCACACACCTGTTGCGGTACCTATGACCCCATGTCTCTCTGTCTCTGTCTCTCACTCTATATATATATATATATATATATATATATATATATATATACATATATATATATATATATATATATATATATATATATATATATATATAAAATATATATATGAATATTTATATACATACATGTACACATCCATTGCTGTAAACATGGATGTACATATAGGCACATGTACAGTCCACCTTTCATGGTGGGGATATCACTTATGCAACAGTTGTGAGATGTACAGGTATGTGATTAAATTGCACAGTGTTGTGCAGAATGCATGTGGGTGTCCTCAGCCCTTGTAGCATTAGCAGGCCTCACTGGCTGTAACACAGCAGATCTGACAAATCTGTCCCACAGCATTTAACCACCACATGACATATATCAACACTACCATAGCTGGCCTTAGGCATAGGCCAACTGGGCGGCCGCCGCTCTAGCAGGGGTGCTTTTCCACTATTTATGTGGTGTAGTAAGACAAGGATGGGGGCACCAGGAAGTGTGGTAGGGGGCACTGTGGAGCCCTTTTGCCTAGGGCACCAGTTGACCTAAGGCCGCTCCTGCGCACTGCATGCTGTTTTCTAGGCCACACACTACGACCTACATGGATATATGCACATACCAACCTTCACTGACAGATATCTGTCCACCCTTCACTAACAGTTGCAGTATGTCCCTTGCCCTATGCACATGTGCAGATACAGATAGATACATACTGCTGCCACACATGGATGATTTGCAGTGCGTAGAGTACTCTTCAGGAACATATACAACATGCCAACACATACATGTGAGTTACATACCTTATCTTTGTATTTCCCTGCTCCGTATGCTACGGTTTTGTAGTTTTTTTTTTTTTTTATTGGTGGTTTGTTTTGGGTTTTCGCCCTCTATTTAACTTTCTGTCTCAGTTTCTCACTCTGTTCTGTCTCTGTCTCAGTCTGTGTCTGGGTCCGAGTCATTCTCTCTCTCACTCTCTATCTCACAGCACCTGCAATGATATAATTGCATGTGTGGACTGCAGGTACAGCCAGCTTTTCTAGGTATCTGCACTTGTGCATGTGACAGCCTCTGCACCAATTGCTGCCCACCATTCAGTAATTGCATGCAGCCTGCTGTTTGGTGATTGCATTACTCACTATGACTGCAGCCCACTGCTATAAAATGCTAGGTTAGGTAGGCGTAGCCCTTTCAGATTTCCAAGGTGGGGCCCATGCTTGTTTGCTCTGGACACCGTTGTGTCAGTCTGAAGGTTGGTATATGTCTCTTATCTGATGCTAGGGTAGTAGCTAGTTATATGCATGTTGTACTCAAACCTGAATGTTGCTGCTTCCAGTACACACATCTCAGTGTAGACATGTACGCACCCCTCCAAATGCTAACACAGGATACATGGGAGTATGTACTTTTTTCTCACTTACACAATTGACTGCCATACAAATGTAGTTATTGCACTGTATTCCTGTGGCCAGAATTTATCCTGGTCTGATACTGTGTGGTATTTGTAAGGTGTTACTGTAACATTATTCCCTGTTAGGATGGCTGGTTTTCCTTTCACAGTCATGTCATGCAATTCCACAACCACTGCTGGTAAAGACCTACAAAAAAGGATTGTGTTATACCATTCCTAATTTCCATTTACATTCCCTCATTGTAATGCATGATACATTTATTTCAGAACCAAGTTATTTGTATATCTGCTGTGGCTTAGTGGTAATTCATGCAGTCTATTGTGTCAATGGTCTGGGGTTCGAGACTGGCAGAGGTTTTTTCTTTTGCTGCTCAGCAGAACAAGGGCCCTGCCATAGAGTGACTAAGGCACTTTTAAGCAGTTGTAAGTGGGTTTGCGCAGGTTTGAGCGACGCTTAGCTAAGCATACACATGTGCACACTCGCTTAATCCACTTACTACTGCTTAAAAGTGCTTACTCCCGCTAACCCCCATGCTAATTTCTTTTAAAGAAAAGAAAATGGGGAGATAGGAAAGTGGTGAAAAAGGGGGCACAAAGAGGGACAGACAGTAGGTAAACAAGCTCAGGATGTGCAGGACTGGTGTAGGGAAGGTCCATAGCTGCCCATTTCTTTAACAGCAACAGCTGTGCATATGCAATGAATTTGGAGTGAAATTTGAAACCTTCCACCCCTGGAAGAGGGGTGAGGACAACAAAGTATGTTGTACTGCCAATTCTAATTATCAGCTTACATGTCCAATGGCATGTGTGCGAAATGGGCAGCTATGTATGGGGCGTAATTTTTGTTGTGGGTACAGATTGGCCCCTTTTTTTTTTTTTTTTTTTTTGTTTTTTCAGGTGAGAGTGGGAAGTGAGGTAGAGGAAGTAGGTATGTCTGGAGAGGTAGGTTGGGAAGGTAAACAGACAAGACAGACAAGACGCATACAGGGGCAGTGTATGACACATGGGGTGGGTGAACACAATTGACGGGGTCAGATGTTTGGAAATCACAAGCCCATGAGCCCACAGATGGTAACAGTGGAACTGAGATCCCCACTCATGGGCAATCACCACTGAACCTTCACAGCCCCGAGGGTAGCTGTGCTGGGGGCTAAGTAGAACGGCCCGTGAGACGCGCCACTCTCACCTTGAGCTGGTGTAGGGGGTCAGCGACTGAACTCTGGATCTCCATACGCACCACAACCCAGACCCTTCGAAGGGTGACAGGTGGCCCTTCTCCACCCACGCTTGCACGGGGGGGATGAGCCCCATCCACTGCAGTGCTTCCACCCGAAGATGGCACAGGACCAATGGAGGAGGGGAGCCCGGGCTGGGCACCAGACCTGCTGGTGCCAGGTGCACCCGCCAGCTGAGGAGGGACAGGTGGGTCCGCTGGGACCAGCCTTTCCATATGTTCTGTGATTAGGTGTGTTTAATTACAACATAAGCAAAACAGCATTCCTGATTAGTTGTAACAGCATGCAGTAATACTCCCATTAACCCAACACACCAAGGTTACAACAGTTGAACAGCAAGCATAACACATGCATATATTGAACCACAGTGGATGTTCCAACAGCATGCAGGGATGTTTGGTAGCAACAGGCCACCGTGATTGTGGTGTTTAAACAGGGCACATGGATCAACGTAAATGCAAATATTTATAGAACAATAGGACATATGTCCCAACAAATATTTAAGATTACACATACCCATTGAGGTGTGGAATTGCATGGTTTATGCACATACAGTAGGGTGTAGAAAAAACCTTGGTTAACATCTTATACTTACCTTTTCGTCTACACTACATTCTTGTGACTGCAAGTGTATATCCCCTACATGTATTATTACACTTGCCACCATAAATTAGGTTGTGTAATGGGTTTGGCTAGTTCAATATTTGCCTGACCTATATCTGACATACTAACTGTCCAGGATGCAGATGTTACTGCTACATATTTCTTGTTTGCATTTATATTTCTTTACCTACATATCTGGGATGTTTTCAAATGACATTTTCACTTCGATTTGTACAGGACCCTGCATTTCTTGACACACACTCACATTTCTGGGGAAAAATAACATGCTACACGTGTGCCAGATTTACTTATTCATGCCAGCCAGTAACTGTCTGTTGTGGACTGTATATATCTTTCACAGCTACTAGCACTTCCACCACCCACTTTATATGGGACTGCACAACTCTGGGTTGCCAGCACCTTTTCAAACAGTACCGTTTGTATAATGTGAGGGTACAACAACATTTCAAACTCTGTGACACAGACACACTCTGGGTCTTAGACCTTTATTAATGACATTACACACTTTTTCCACAGGCTCACTCCTTTATTTGTTTTAACGGTGTATATGGCAGACATGTTCAAGACATTATACCATTATTAATGGGTTAGAACACTTTTTTTTTCAGGCTCACTCACTTATTTTATATGACAGTGCCTGCAGAGATATTATTCCAGACATATGTTACCGTTCTTAATGGGTTACTACACTCTTTTTCTGCCTCTCTGATGTTTTTATCTGACAGTACATGCAGAGGACTTATTCAGGCAATTTTATGGCTGTATTATTGGACTATAACATTTTCTTTCATGCTCTCTCCCATATTTTATATAACAATACATGCAGAATAATCACTAACCTGCCTGGTGGCGCAGCCTTAGCAGCCTATCAGCATAGGCTTGCTGATTCGCAGCACGGTCACCTGCAGCTGTAAAGTAAATGAAGGGATATTGGGACATACCTATCCATTATACATACTCCATTATCAATTCTTACATACTGCATTCCATGGCTACTTACTCAGTTGTGGGGCATCCCGCTTCCCACGGGCCTCCTGTATCCATTGGTTCAGGTGGTCCTGCTTTCATCTCTTCAGGTCTGCATGGTGGTGATGGACCTGCTCACCAGTCCGAGGAATGCCTGTGGCACTGGTGAGGTCATGAGCTAACCGGTTCCAAGCCTCTGCCTTGTACTCCATCCCTTGGAACTGGCCCTGCAGGACTCTTGACTCATGACGGTGGACAAGGTGCCAAACCATGTATTTCAACTCCTTGATGCCCCAACATTGCACTCGGAAGCGTGTTCCCTTTCTGACATCAGACATTCTAACTGCAGATGTGAGCTACAATCAGTTATGGTGTGTATTCCTGCCTGTAGGGCTTAAATATGCCGCATTTTCTGCACTTTTTTGTGATTGGCCATTTTGTAAAATTCTTGGCTGACTGCAGACCTGCTTAGTAATGGTTAAACTACCATTTGTAAGTATATGAATGTTAACAGTGGCTGTTTCCCCTATGTTGTCATAGCTTAGTGGTCCTGTACTTTTCTTCTGATGCACAGAGTCCTGGGTTTGAACCTTGTCATTCATTTTATTTTCATACTGTCCAGACAGGCTAGGAGGTGTGGCTGCATTTAAGCAACTTTGCTCTACGTTGCTCCACAGTGCCCTATGGTGCCCTGGTTGGCACAGCGCGCACGTCTGCACAAACACATTGTTCTGGGTAAAGTGCTGTTAAACTATGGGCAACTCTATTGTGCTGCATAAAGCGCTATTGAATTATGGGCAACTGTATTGCGCTGGGTGAAGTGCTATTGAACTATGGGCAATTCTATTGCGCTGGGTGAAGCGCTGCTTAACTGCAGGCAATTTTATATTGGGATCCTTTAAAATATTTATTTTGTTCACTGATACATTGGCTTTTTCACTGCTTTCTAGTTATGTTTAAACATATATGTTAGGTATTATTCCATATACTGATTTAAAAAATAAATACGAAAGGGAATGGTGGGACTCGAACCGTGAATGCTTCTTCTTTGTGGGAATGCTCTACCATTACGGTATTGCTATTTGGTGTGATTTGCATAAACATTCTTTCTTATGCTCTTCCATGTCAGAATTGCTAACTGTAGTTAAGCAATGGGCACACCCGCGCACACATGCGCAAACACGGGCAGCTATTTTGGGAATTTAAAAATAATTTATGTTATGCGTTTTAGAACTGTGATGGGGGTTTACAATATCAGACAGTGAGGTGTTGGGTCCAGGGACATATGAGTGGACTTGCTCTTGTTTATTTGCTTTTATTTTAAACATTTGCAGAGGCATGTACATTTAGACTGCTCGGCAGTCAGACACACCTCCTGCTTTCTTACACGGTCAGTGTAAGACTTACGGTTGAGTCAGCATGCCCTCATGCATATTCGTGGCACGCTGACGTCATACTGTTTAACTGCAGCCTCTGAGTAAGACTTATTAAGTCTTTCACAGAGGATTAGTGAATCTGAGGGATCCTCTACACAAAGGCCAGCTCAAGATCATAACAAACAGAAGCCAAGCTTGGTCTTACCAGGTATTCACCATGGCTATAGTGCCATGTGTACTGATTTTATATACATAAAAGTGAACTGCAGTAGAGTTTGCTAAGTATAAAAGAGATTTTTGAATTATCGTTTGATACTAACCTTCTTTATGCACAAATTAATACGTATTGTGTTATTAATGCAGAGTTAAGGTGCTCATGAAGATGTTCATCATATTGATCACTGCTTCAGTAACTTCAGCTATATGAGTTATATCCTGCAAAGAATAGAATGTTTGACCAGCTTCCAAAGATTTAGAGTACCTTTCACACACCCAAATTGTCAGGCAACTTGAGTTGAGCTGACTAAAATCCAAGTTTGGGCACAAAGCATGTGACAATGTGAGATATTGCCAGCTATGCCAGGAGAAGTAGAACATTGAATGTATAACATATGTCAGTAAAGCTAGCTGGAATTTTTGTGAATAATTATATGCCATTTGTATATCAAACTAATTTGTACAGATGCTTGTTTTGAAAATGTATTTGTAAAGCTGCTTGATTAAAAAAACAAACAAAAAAAAACAAAAAAAAAAACAGTGTGCCCCTGTTGAACAGAAAAAGAAATATACATGTGTTATTGTAACTGTTTAATGTATATGTTTTAATAGATGATACTGAATGAGAAGAGGTTAATTTCAAACTTTGAAAATAGTTTGAAATTAAATTACCTGGCTTAGTCCATAAATATTGTATCTTACAGTTCCCAATGCAGCCAGAGACAACAAATTTGTACTAGGAAGCTTTCTGCATTGTCTTTAGGGTGAACTATTTCCTACTCTTAAAGGGTGGAGGTTTGAAATTGTTTTATGACTTCCAGGAGCTGCAGTAGATCTTAGCAAGGCTTTGTGTATGTGTATTGTTGACACATATGAGCTAAATCCTGACAGCTTCTAGCCAAGGGTGGTAGCATGGGAACCAGGCGTCATATAGCCAGATGTATGTGATGTCATTCTGTAATCCATCACTAAAACTATTTTATTACTATGTGAGACTGAAATGTCATTGCATTCTGTTTTTGTAACTTGACAAGGAAGCACCCCTCACCTACTTCATCTTGTCTTGCTCTAGTAACTGACCAAGGAATAGTAATTTTTTTAAATCAGTCAAGAAAACATAGTAAGATTAGTTAAGTACTGTTTTCTATATCTGTGTGAATCTATTCATCTGTGCTATTTTAATATGTCCTATGATTGAAACTCTGGTGTTTATTGCAAATAGATATTTAGTATTTTAATGCTATTTTACTATTCATTATTAAATATATTTAAACTTTTTCTTTGTAGCTGGTCCTTTAGAGAATATTTAACCTTTGAGAGTACTTATATCTATTGGTGACACTGTGGCCACTTTTGAAAGCCTTGCTGTTTGGTCAACATTTCCATTTGTATAAACATTAGTTTCACTCAGTATTATTGAGTACCCTTGTAAGAGCCTTAGAGTAGCTGGCTTTGGAGAGTCCTGGTGGCAGTAACTACCTTATATTCTGGGCAGAGGGACATAGCTAGTAAATCTGTGCCAGCCTTTCCCAGGAGTGTGTGTGTGTGTGTGTGTGTGTGTGTGTGTGTGTGTGTGTGTGTGTGTGTGTGTGTGTGTGTGTGTGTGTGTGCCATATACTTGGAGCAGGGGCACAGAGCAATGGTTTCTAAGAAAGATTGGTGGAGGACTTGGCCTAGGACACTTGGTTGACAACTCAACTTTATAGCTGTGCCAGTGGAGAGTTCTACTGAGGATCTGGAGAGAGAGAGAGAGAGAGAGAGAGAGACAGACTGAGATAAAACAGCCCCTGGACTGAGTGTGTTCCCTGTGTGCTCTTAAGGGAAATTGTGCTTGATGCAGAAAGCTGCATGTGGAAATTCTGGGTGTATCTATTCGTGTCCAAAGTGAACATCCCTCTCCAGTGTCAGTGGTAAGGATTTAATTTCCTTGATTATTGCCTCAGAGAATAGATGTCACAAAGCTCTTCAGAGATTTACTGCTCCTGAAGAGTATACTCTTCTGTGGCATTTCAGGATTGATGGTCTTCTTGTGCTTTGCTTTGCTGTGCAGATAAGTTCCCTTTTGGTAAAAACCCTTCCATTTTCTTAAATTTATTGATGTTTTGTTACTTTCCTCTTGAATGCAAGCTGTTCAGAAAGTCAAACACCAGGAAAAATAGGAAATGAATCCTTAAAAACATATAACTTTAATAAAAGAAGTTAAGCACTTGTATCCAAATAATTACAACAGCCTTCATCAGAACTTCCATTAAATACAAACCAACAACATATATATGCTCAAACAACCCATGTGATCAATCTACACCAATGAATCATTTCCATTGCAGTACATAGTCCATCATTTTTTTAAATATAGTAAAACACAGCTTAGCTTCTGAGATCATAAACTTTGACCCTGTTAACAAAATAGATTAAATCACTGAAAAGTTGTACAACAAAGATTATAGAAAATTCTAAAAAAATCCACACTAATGTCATAGTTTAGCAGCACATAATTTAAGAACACTTCTTAAAGAGATAGCACCATTCATTCCTGGGTGTGTACTGGCATTTAATCTGATCTTCCATAGTAGTTCCCTGTACTCTAATCTAAGCTCCCAAGGACCACCTCTTGGGTTAACTGGGACCTTTTCCAATACAAAAAATAGAATTTCTTATAACCTGTACAAGTCAACTTGTGTTTGTATAAAGCATTATTTGTATTGGTACTACAAATATCATAATGATGTTCATAAATCTTCTTAAGGGCTTGTTCTGTTTTTTGCATGTAATATCCAAGGCAATGATCACAAAAGGCCAAGTACACTACCTCAGAAGAGCTGCAATCACAAATATAAGATAACTAAAAAGCATCAGAATATGTCATTAATTTTAGCACCTGCCCTTCAAAATGTGTTTACATTGGGAACAAGAACTGCACATTTTCATGCCCTTAATTGCTTCATTAGTTATGTGACCAACAACCTTGTTATTCCCCCATTCTAAACTCTCTTTGATATTAAAATGCCTTTTATAGCCCAAGAATGAATGATGCTATCTATTTAAGTAATCCTCTTAAATTATGTGCTGCTGAGCTATAACATTAGAGTGGATTTTTTTTAGGATTTTCGTGACTTGTGTGATTTTATGATCTTTGTTGTACAATTCTTAGTGAGTTAGTCTGTTTTTTTTAGCATCAAAGTTTATGATCTCAGAAGCTAAGCTATGTTTTATTATATTTAAATAATTGATGGACTATCTAGTTTAATGGAAATGATTCATTTGTGTGGCTTGATCATATGAATTGTTTAAGAGCACACATATGTGGTTGGGTTGTATTTAATGGAAGCTCTGATGAAGTCCATTGTCTTTATTTGGACAAAATCACTTAACTTCTTTCATTAAAGTTGCATGTTTTTAAGGATTAGGTTCCTGTTTTTTCTTGTGCTTGTCTTCCATGGGAAAAAATGCACCATTTTTGACTTGACCATGGAACAGACTACTATTCCCATGGTAGGTCTTTCTTCCAGCCACTAAAAGAAAAAGTTAAGCGATCAGCCTTCTCCACTACAGCAGTCAAGCAATTTTCCTCAGCTGCAGGTGGGTGACTTTGCTGTGGGCCATTTGTTGTACCTCAAAATATTCATATTTTATTCCAGATCCCTCTGATGTAGCTACAGCCACCATGGATTGGGGCTATTCACATGTTCTGCAGCTACTGGAGTCCCCTCAGTGGGAAAGGGAGCAATAGTTTTGTTGGTCTTGGGAGACAGAACAGGGAATGTTTTCCTCTTGTGCCAGAATTCTGTGCTCATCCCTGGGAAAGCAGCTGTTGCCATTATTAAACAGTTGGCTCCATTTTCCCTGTCAAAAAGCAACAGAAATCCAAGCATGCATCTACTCCACCTCAAATTTCTTTAGTTTGCTCGGTCTGGCTCAGGGTTCAATTTAGGTTATTGATCCTTCTTGTGAAGTAGTTTCTGATAAAAGAAAGAGGGATTCCTCTTTTCTTGATGAGTAGGGAACTTGACTTTACTAATACAGCAACTTTTATCCCGAGTTGATGCCTTGGCTAAAAAAATCATAGTTTCAGCTCCCTTTCTGGTGGCCAAGGAAGGATTGAGCCTAACAGCAATGGGGTTTCAGCTCCCTTGTATGGTCCCACACAACCCCCATTTGGTGCTAGATGTGATGCCCATGGGTATTCCAGTGTTCTATCAATGGAGAGAAATGGTAATGATGACTCTACCCTTGAGGACAGTATTAATGGCTCTACCATCCCTTCCCTTATTGACTGTCTGAACAAGTCTATTCAGTTTTGTATGGATTCAAGAAGGGATTCCTCTGCTTCAAATACTAGCACTGTCTGTAATACTATTGTGGACAATCTGAAATTGTTTGTCTACAAACATTATAAATTTAAAAAGTTACAGCTCAAAGTGTCTTACCTTAATGAATGTATCATTTACATTTGGTGCCTAAAGGATTACGCTAGTGGAAGTTTCCAACTGGCTTGGTGCATGATTCACCTCTGCACTGGGAGTTATTACAGCTCTTTGTCCAGCAGAGCTGTGATTACTTACGTATTCTAGTCAAATACTACAACAAGGACATGGGGCATCTAAAAACAGATCTCATGCCATTGGAGCACTCTATCAAACAAGACACTAACTTTCCTCATTATAAATATGATTTTAATCATATTTATGTTACTATTGAGAGCACTTTGAACAAACTGAAAGACTACAAAAAGAAGAAGCTTGAATGGGACAGGAGGGATTATGCTAATGTCAAAGCTTATCCCCTCCTGCCTGGCCACATTACCCCAATGGTTCCTACTGATAAAGCAGGAGGTGGCTCTTTTGATAATGAAGTGAATAACTCCATCGATATGCCCACTGTTTTGGCTGGCCCAATAGAGGCCGAGAATGGGGTTAGATGTAGAGAACGTCTAAATAGAGACAGCGGAGCAGCTAAAGAGCAGGATTTTCATGGTGCTGCACAACAGAATGCAAAAACAATAAGGAAAGGCTGCCATCAATACCAATCCAACTACCAGAAAAACAACAACAACAGGCAATGGCATTAGTGGATGGATGCTATGTGAATTGTGATGAGATGGAGGCACAGCCTGACACCAAACTCCAGATTTTCACTAATGCGACTAAAGATGTTAAGATTTTTAATCACACTACATTTGATCCCCCTCCTAAACTAATTGATCTTCTGGCTAAGGGTTTGTCAATCATGCCAGCAAGGAGAGCAGACTTGGCTTGAACCTTAATTGACCTGAAATTACTGGTGCGTAAGTTGAATTTAAATATTTTGTTTGTAACATGACTGCCTTTGGGAATGAATTGAGTATTTCCAGTACCTTTAATCCACCTCTTCATGTTTTACTTATTTTTGAGAAGCTATGTGAGGTGGACATTAGGCAGGCCTTGAGTAGACAACCAGCTACTTATTTTAAATCTAATGTTACCATCTCTGAGTATAGTGCACTAGAGTTATTGAGGTCATGAAGTATTTTGGCACTAAAACCAGATAAAGGGGATGGATTAATTTTTATGGAAAATGATGATTATAATATGAAAATTTTGAACACTGATACTTATGTTAAAGCATCCGTTAATGAATTTATTGGGGCTGTCTGGAATGTTAAATATCTTACTAATGAACTTTTCTTTGAATGAAGAATTGATGTTGATTTATTTAATTACTTGGATATGACTGTTCCTGTTACCCCAGTTATATTTGGACTGCCAAAAATTCATAAGGATATTAATAATCTCTCCTTCTGTCCCAATGTGGACGGATAGAATTGTCCGACATATGGATGTGCTAAATGTGTTGATTTAAAATTGAAAAAATACTTAAGAACAGAAAAAAACTGATTTGTCGTGATTCCTAGGATTTTTTGGCTTCTTTGGGTAATGTTAGTTTTAATGAGAATTTTCATTTACTAACTATTGATGTAAAATATTTATATTCTGTCATCCCGCAGACCATGGGTATCAGTTGGATACAGGAATTTTTGATATACAAAAGTGCACCAAGTGATGAAATTGACCTTATAGAATATCTTTTAGACATTGTCCTATCAAATAATTTCCTTATTTTTAATAATGAATATTATCTTCATAAAACTGGTGTAGCCATAGGCTCCCCATGTGGGGGGAGTTTGCTAATTGTGTCATGGCATGGTGGGAAAAGGAGATTATTTTTAATACAAATTTGTTTAAAGAAAAACTGGTATGATATACCCACTTTTTGGATATTTGTATCATCCTAGATGGGCAATATGCATTAGCCTCAACTCTTGTGAATTTTATGTCTACATCTACATCTTTTTTGAAATTCACCTTTGAATTTAATACTGAGGCTATCTCTTATTTGGACGTGCTTGTGATAAAAGACAACATCCACAAGAGATATCTGGCCCAGAATTTCCATAAAGCACCTATTCTAATTCCTTCTTGCATTTTATCAGCTCCCATCCATTTCATGTAAAAAAGGGTGTTGTTAAGGGCCAATTGGTGAGAGCTACTAGAAAGGTTAGCCTTGACACAGATTTCATGGCTGAATGCAATATTTTGAAGGATATGTTTATTAATAGGGATTATCCTGTTACCTTAGTGAATGAGATTATGTCTGAGGTTATTTATAAGAGGAATACTGGATGGTTTAGACCAATCTTGAATGGAACGACAATATCCCCCATGTTCGAGATGATAAGCCTAATTGGCGCTGTTCAGGATAAGTTTAATGAGAATATGGATTCAACTAACACTGTTAAGACTGAGGCCCCTTTATTTAAATTTATAACTACTTTTTCATTGGATGTGTATTGTTTGAAAGATATTATTTATTTATTTAATTTACATTTGTAGACTGGGATAGTCTAACTGGATTTATGTCCATTTTAGTAGAGTCCCGGGGAGATAAGCTCCAAGAGATTACTAGACTACTAACATGCAGGTACTAGTTGTTATACAGTTAAATACTACAAATTTTAAACAGTTCAGGAATCTTCACAGTTTATACAAAAAACATGTTACAAGCATTAGATAAGATATTTTAGAGTTTATGTACAAGACTTCATTAGTAACTAGAAAGTAATTGTTAAACAAATACATACTTCAAGTTTCAACAGTTCAGTAATGCTCACAGTTTAAACAATACTTTTTGTCTGCCTTAGGTGAGATGCTTTAGAATTATATGCAGAAGAATTTAACTAAGTATTTTAAATTATCTCTATTAGGATAAGATATGTTTTTGCCAAGGATAGGCCTTGATCTAAAAAGACACAGATAGAGCAGGAATTAGGTCTTAAGAGAGGGTATTTGGGATATAGTATGAGATTAGTCTGGATTTTTACAGGGACATAACCAATGGGTTTTAAGATAGAGTTTCAGATTGTGTTTAAAAAGTGTAAATGAAGACAGTGATGTAAGTTCATGGGGGAGTTGGTTCCAATACTTTCCAACTGCATTTGAGAACAGAGCATCTCCTGCCATGTTATTAGATTTACATGTTGATACTAGTAGTTTATTAGATGAGCGTAAAGTTGAAAGGTTCTTATATTGGGTAATGAGACTAGCAAGTATTGGAGTATTGGTAGGTTGGAAAAGGGTTTTGTGTGCAATGGTGAGTTGTTTAAAGTGAATCTGATTCAGAAGCTCTAACCAGCCTAATTGTTTCAGGTTATGGCAGTGATGGGTCCTAACGGAGAAAGCAGTAGCAAATCTGGCAATGCTATTGTAAGCGTTGGCTAGCTTGTTAAGGTTATATTTTGACAAGTTAGTATATATGGAAGAAGCATAGAGAAGTGTGGAGATTAGGTGGGAATAGGCGATAGTGGTTCTGGCTAGTGGGGAGAGAAAGGGTTTTATCCTACAGAGGGAGCCTAGTTTCCTGTTGACAGTTTTTATGGTATTGTTGATATGTGTTTCAAAGTTCAGGTTGTTATCAATAGTTACCCCTAAAAGTTTAGTTGTTGGATCAGGAGATATGACTGTACCATTACTGGATAAGACTGAAAAGTTCATTGGGAGTGATTTACAGATAGGAGTGAAGAGGAGGAGTTTGTTTTTTTTTATTTTATTTTTTTTTGTGGTTTAAGAGGAAGCAGCATTGTAGAAACCAATTTCCTGTTTTATTAAACATTGTCTGAGTTAGAGTCTATAGTTGGGATTGAGCTTTAGCTGAGCAGATTATTGTCGAATCATCTGCATATTGTACACAGTTAGTTAAAGCAATAGCTAGGCTGAGGTCATTGATAAATATTGAGAAAAAGAGGGGGCACAATATAGAGCCCTGAGGAACACCTAGGGTAACTGGGAGATGGGATGAGTGGTTGTTGTCCCATAGCACTGCCTGCTGTCTATTATCAAGGTAGAACTGGAACCATTTTATAGTCTTTGTGTCCAGAGAGAAGGATTTTAGAATATTGAGAAGTAAGTGGTGGTTGACCATGTCTAATGCTTTTGAAAGGTCGATGAAAAGTGCTGAAGAGAGAAGATTGTTATTATGGTTTTTATTGATGCTGTCAGTGAAGGATAGGAGTGCAGTTGTACTGTGGAAAGGCCTGAAGCCATGTTGAGATTTGGCAAGGAAATTATTCTGGAGTAGGTGGTCTAGTAACTGTCTGTGGATGCACTTTTCCATTATTTTAGCTAATGGAGAAAGTAGTGCTATGGGACGATAGTTAGAATATTCTCTGGAGTTTCCACCCTTGTGTAGGGGGATAATGTAGGAGATTTTCCAGATGGTTGGAACAGTGCTTTCTTGTATGGATCTATTTATCAGCAGTGATACAGTATAAGCTATGACTTTGGCTGTGTTTTGCAGGTATTCAGCAGGTAGCTGGTCAGCTGAGGGGATAGTAGGTTTTAGTTTACTTAAGAGGTTGCAGATGAGGGAAGTTGGGACAGGTTGCAGGTTTAGAGTTGGGAGAGAGTTAGTAGTATTGGTTGGAAGGGGAGAGCTATCAGCTGTTAACTGATTAGTAAATGTTTGCATGGCCTCAGTGAAGAAGGTATTAAAAGCATTAGCAGTTTGCTTTGGATTGTTGGAATTTGATCCTATAGGGGGTGGTGTTGCAGATTGGCCTGGTTGAAGTAGTCTGTTTATGCTAGCAAAGAACATTTGTGGATTATTTTGGTTGGTCTGTTGGAGGTGGAAGTAAAAGTTTTTTTTTTTTTGTTAATAAGCACTGGCCAACATTAAGGTAGGACCCTATAACCCATCTGAGAGTATTCGAGAAAATGGGGATGGTGTTCAGGCAGGGAAGAAATTTAAAAAGTTTGTTGGAGAATAAAAAGGATTGCCCCCTTTTTAATAAAAGCATGTGGAAATGTGGTAGATGTAATTTATGTAAATTTATTGCTGTCTCCAGTTCCTTTTTTATTAATAACAGCCAATGGAAAATTAGGGGTAAGTTTAATTGTGATAGTGTAGGGGTGATCTATATTGAGAAATGCCAATTGTGTCCTAGTTTCTATATTGGTAAAACCGAAAGGCATTTTAAGCAGAGAATTTATGAACACTAGTATAGTATTAATAAACATAATATGAATAATGCCTTGGCTAGGCATGTACTTCAGAATAATGGGCACCATTTTGTATATTTTATTACTGACCAAGTTAAAAAAGGACCCCGAGGGGGGCCATAGCAGGCATTTTTGGAAGGAAGAGAAGCTTTATCGGCAGCTTAAATTTAATGCCTTTAGATACCCAGGGCTTAATGAATTTTGCTGCATTAAATGCATATTGAAAATTAAATCTTTACAAAGATGAATTGTATTTTAATATTGATTATATAATTATTTATTCTGATGGCTTTTTATAGGAAATGTTATACATTTATATCTATGTTTCTCAGTTAATTGTATGTTCTCAATGCTGTTTGTGCTTCTTTTATCTGTGGGACCTTTAAAAACTTAAAATGGGTGGCGAAAGCCAAACACATTCTGGCTAAGCTTATAAATGCCCTAGGGCAGATAGCCTAGTATGAACCTATGAACCTATGATGTCATTGGGGGAGTGTATTATATATGTGACTATTTGCTAAATGTTTTTTGTCTGAAGAAGTTCACATATTGCATGTGTACGGAAGCGCTAACCTTGATTTTTGAATTTTAATACAGATTTTTTTGGAGTAACCCTTGCCTTTGTTGTTTTTCTAGTTTGTATTGTGTTTCCTTGTTTACTGAGCCAGTAACTATAGCCTTAGGTGATCCCAGTGTTGATAAGCATTTACCTAATTCCAATCCTACTCTTTCTGATAAGGATGGGAAAGTTATTAATAGGTATAGGGAAAAGTGTTTACTTCTGCAACTTGTTTTTCACAATTTTGAATTGTCAGGTTCATATGTTAAAGTTTTTCTGACAAATTGTGAAAGCACCAGGAATGTTTTATCTGCAGTTTCTTCTTGTGAGGAAAAACAATCTGCTTTTAAATAATCAAGTTTCTTCTTTTGCACAGGTCACTACTATTGTTTGTAGTGTATGCATGACTGTGTTGACACTCCTTAAAGGGCTATGGACACTAGTACTGTTTTAAGGAGATTTGTATGGCTGCATTCTCAGAACTGCCAGATGATGTTAAAATGAGATCTTAAATTCTCCCTTGAACAGAGATTTAATGTCTTACCCCCTGCACTAGAGTTGATCAAAAAGTGTGATGAACAGGGAAAGCTGATCCAAGGAATCCCTAACATTTTTTCAGCTCTCCTTTTCCAAATTGTCCAAGGTATTTTCTTTCTCCTCTCCCATTATTGTCAGAAAATAGAATAAACAGTCTCAACATAATTCAGGTAAACTGACATTTGTGAAGGAAAGGCAAGGGATTTCCAAAAAGATGTCTTTAACCTCCCAAAACCAAGGACAATCCAGTATGTCTGAATGACTATTCCAGAAACCTTCTGATTGACTCCTACTGTGACCCACTTGTGTACTATATATTGTTTTGATAACCACTGCTTTTTCTTTGTTTTAGATGTTGTTGTATTCTTTGAAATTTTATGATTGTGCCATCTGCCTTCCGCTATATTCTAGAATATGCTGTATCAGGGCCATATGCACAATATTACATAGCGTGTGGCCTTCTTTATGGAGATATATCGTGATTATTACTCTGTTTATGAGTACAATGGGAATAGTTTATATTTTTTTTTAATTGACCCTTTCCTTTCTTTGAAGGGTATTAGTCTGAGTGAGACTGCAGAGCTGAGGGTATAAGGTAGTTTTTTTATAACCCAAGGATGGGAGAACACAGAGTTAGTATTTTGGCTTTATGGGAATTTGTGCTGACCATTGCACTATATATGAAAAAAATTGCATAGTATTTTTTTAAATTGTCTGTTTTCTTTGTTTGAATAGTAAACTATCAGTCTGAATGGGACTGCAGAACTGTGGGTGAAAAAGTGGTTTTGCTATACCCAAGGGTGTGAAATCGCAGAGGTAATATTTTTAGAGATGTAGAGTTGTTCATAGCATATCCGCTCAGAGTGAGACACGGGATGAATCCCTCATGCTATTTTGTGTAAGACTATAAAAGTGAATTATGTATGTTGTTGATTTAACAGTCTGATTTCCCAGTGTGCTATTTGGCAGCGTAATTTTTAGCTAGATACCCTTCCATATGTATGTCTATGGGCCCTGAGGCATTCCAGTTGCTGATATGTTGTCATTATTCCTACAGAATTTGCATGTTTACTGTGGACATGTGATATAGTTACTGAGTCTAAATGCATTGTACCATACATACTGTGATGACTGTATTGGGGTGCCTTCTGTGTGTAATGTGTATACCTATATTGTGTTTGTGTAGGTTTTCCCCAGATGCTAATATTTCCTTCCATATTCCACAGACATGCAATAAATGGATTAGACACTCTGAATTGATTGTATGTGTTAGTGCATGTACATGTGTGTGGTATAGAAGAGCAACCATGGCAGGGCTAGCTACCTGTTCATGTAAACATTAGCTCTGTATAATGGTCACTGTCAATGTGAACCCAACCCCATGTGCAAAAATGGAAAAAAAGAGGGTTGTGGATTGATGGTGATGACTGTGCTAAGTCTGCATAGTGTATGGATGTTTTCTATGTCCTCACTAAGTGGGCTGTTTCCTGTAAAACTGTACAGCAGTAGATGTGTGTAAATCATTCTTTCAGAGGTACAACCCCATTTACATGAAAGTGCACTTAAATGAAAGTGCACTTTCGTGAATACTGGTTCACCTAACTGGAAACAAAAACAAAAAAGAAACACTGCATCACCGAAGCATGCTACAGAGGGGATAAGGAAATATACCTGTTTCCCCACTGTAGTGCGATCTCAGAGTTAGTATATATAAAATAGTGGGGGTATTGGGGGGTACAAGGGGACTTGCCCCCCTGCAGCACTGCCTTTGTTGTGCATCTTTTTGTTTTTATTACCGGTTTGGTGAACTGGTATTCGCAAAAATGCACTTTAGTTTAAGTACACTTTCATGTAAATAGGGTCATACTTCTGTCTTGCAAAAGAATGAGCTTTTGACAAGCCGAAGTAGACCCATACATATATTATATATATATATATATATATATATATATATATATATATATATATATATATATATATATATATATATAGACACACGTGTAATCCATATATTCTCATAGCATATTGTCTTTCTGTGACCCCTGTAATGCTTACTAAATGCCACAGTTCAGGTGCTTAGAAGTTTTGTTTCCCATTACATGTTTTGTGACATGGATACTACCTTTGTTGGTGCTTCACAGAAGTGGAGATGGACTATAAGCATTGTTCACTTTAGGGAATGTTGTGTTGGTTATTATCACAGGGCAGGTCTTCTGTTATCAAGTGTCCATGTTTTCATTATTTTTGTTTTATTGTATTCATTTGTTAGCTAGGTAAATTCATTTAGAACAAGCTTTTCCTCTGGGAAAACTGAGAAGTTCTGCTTATTTGTGCTGAGTCATGCAGCATAAAAATAGTGTTTGAGGAAATCAAAATCTGGGCTACAAGATGAAACTCATTAGTAGTTCATAATTGTAACCATCTGCTTTGAACTGTCAGATACTGTATTAGCTTTTCACCATACTTGACATGATTCATACTCATATGAAATGAAGATTTTACCATTATGCATATCTCTGAATCATGCCTACTTTAGGTGACCATTTTATGACCATGGATCAATTTAGTGTGCATTGCAGATTGTGTCTCAGATTCCAGCATTGATAGCTTAGCAACTTCTGCCTTACTGCTTTCAGGACTCTTTAACTTTTCATAAATGCATTTTGTTGCATTGGTGCACATGGGACCAAGTATGAACAATGATGTCTCTCGAGAGATCCTGGTTCCCCAGTGCTTAAAAGGCTAACTTAACCAATTCCCATGCTTATACCAATAATTTACTGACCATACCTTAGTTTTAATGTGTTCAGAAACTCAGAGCAATATACACTAGCTGCCTCCATTGGCAAATAATTCTATGTTTCTCCTTTTAATTTTCATGTCACTGAAGCTCTTTTCAGGATGGTGGCAGACATTGCAAGCAGCATGGCAGCTTCAGAATAAAAGAAAGGCAACCCTAGCTAACCTGATGACTCTAGTGCAGGCACTGCTTAGTGATACTGCTTAGCTTAAAGAGAAACACTCCAAACTCGAGGCTACAGAGCTCAAATTATTGAAAAATGAATCAGCCAGCAACAGGAGCTTGCAGGCCAATGTGTGATACTGTCAGCACATGTCAATCAGATCTCCTTTTTGGAAGTAACATCTCACCAATTAGAACTAAAAATAAATGATTTAGAAAATGGGGGCAAGCTGAACAACTTTCATGTAACTGGCCTTCCAGACATTAATTGTTTTCTAGACTTGATTTGAAAGGACTTGGCAAGAGCTTTACATTTAAAACACTATTTAGTGACAGAACGAGCACGTAGGGTAACTACCAGGCTCAAATTACCCCAGGCATTTTATTATACGATTTTTGTACTCCAGTGATAAGGAGCAAGTGCTATGTAAGGAGAGAGAGTTGGAGGGGAGCATTCTTATTACAGGCACTACAGAAAGACGAACCCCAGACTATATCAATGCTTTTTTCACTAAATTAAATGCCATAGACCCTGTTATCTGCATGATGACAGAGTTTGGGATGTTCCTGTCAGCTGCATCTTCCAACCACCCTAGTGATGTCTGTTGAACTGAAATAGAATATTTCTGATAACCCTGATGATGTTGATATCTCTGCAGACACCTTAACAGTTCAACGTAAATAGCCTTGATCATGGAGTGAGGTCTGTGTCATGGAAGTTTTCCATGTGATGAGGGACAAGTGAAGGGCAGACAGAGGAACTCCAGCTTTGACAACTAAAACACCATCATAGAAAAAACTCAAAACTCAGCAGCTTCCTTGGTCAGCTACCTCACCATCTCCCTTTAAGGATCATGGGTGGTGAGCCAGAAGAGCATTAGGTTGCTCTGAAAATAGATTTTCAGTTTTGCAGACACTCTCAGAGGAAAATGAGGAAAGAATTTCCTTTCTTACAATGGATCCATCAATGCAGGGCTTGTAGAACAAGGAGCTTGCCAGCAAGGAGAACTACTTGGATCCCAAGCATGAGTCTGCAAACCAGGTCCTATAGACATGAACATCTATTGGGTTTAAGAAAGAGCACAGATCCCCACACAATGTACTCGCATGTAAGGCAGGTGCAAAAGGCCAAAAAAACAATTGTGAAAATCAAAATAAGGCCAGCACCAAAGAGTGAAAATATATCTTCTTTTTCTTGGTTAGGCGTCGCCACAGTGGATCACCTGTCTGCTCATGATTGGCAGTGAAGTTTTACAGTGTTCAGTTGCCAGCCCGGCACCCAACCTTCCACAGAAGGCACACACACACACACACACACCTAGGGCCAATTTAGAGTGCCCAATCCACCTAGAGCATGTCTTTGGGAGGAAACCAGAGCACCCGGAGGAAACCCACACGACCACAGGGAGGACATACAGACTCTGCACAGAAGGCATCCCAGCCGAGAATTGAACTTGAGAACCTCTTGCTGTGAGGGGGCAACGCTAACCGCAGCACCACCGCAGCCACACAGATAAGAGTGAAAATATATAATATATATTTTTTAATACATAATGGCAAAACCAAAGAATCAGACCGGTTTTAGCCCCAAGGCCTTCTTTAGTGATATACTACTGACATTCAATGAATACTTAAATAGTATTCTAAATGAATCAATTAAGTAGATAACCAGTATTTAAAGGTGTAGTATAATAACAAGAAGTATACTCAATATATACAAAAAACATTCAAAGATGGTCATTCAAACCAGGGAAAACAAACCTCCTAATTTAATAATCCAAGCCCTCTCTTTGTTATTTAATATACCATGCCATCCCATTTTCCAGGATCTATTCCCCCCATATTTTATCAATAATAGTAAAATGAAATTTGGCTGTTTTGTGATTTAGTACATGTTTATATAAAGCATTTGTCAAACACTGATTTCTCATATCACTGAGATGTTTTGACATTCTAATCCTGAGTGACCTGGATGTCTGTCCCACATGAAAGGCGGAACAGGAACATGTGGCCAAATATATCACCCAATCCATGCCACAATTTCCAAAACATTTTATCTGATATACCCTGCTGGTGTTTCTGCTAGAAAATTCTTTAGTTTTAGGTATGTGTGTACAAAATGAGCAGTGCTCAAAAGGAAAAGACCCAATCAATTTGTCCCCTGTTAACGTAAGTTGTTGACCAAATCCTGTTGATGTATACCCAGTTTTTAAGTGATTAAAGTATGAGCCTAAATTACAGCCTCTACGATATGAAAATAGACATTCTGGAGTTAGTACCTTAGCTAACTCCTGATTAGCCAAAAGAATGCTCCAATTGTTCCTAATAACATTCCTAATAGCATTGATGCTCCTACCATAAGTTGTCAGAAACCTAATCACCTCCTTCTCTGTACTTGATTTCACCTGATATTCCAGTAATTGTGGAAACATTGTTACAGGTCCTTATACCCAATAACAGAAGCTTTTAATGTGCATAATATCTCCTCTGTTGATCTCAACAAAGGACTATCATGCATTCCTGGTTTCTTTGTGAATGAAGATACTGTTGTCAATGATGTGTTGGCCTTTTGCCATCTGTTAAACTTAAAACTATTTTTTGGTAAACAAGATACGAGTTGGATAAGTACAGATTTTTGGTTTTGAAAACCTAATTTCCTGCCTCCTATGGATAAATTTGTTTCTATATTCCAGGAGTCTTGTCTTAAAGATTTGCATTTTAAACAATGTGATTCATGCATGTTATGCCACCATTTATCAGAAAAGGAGCAACAGGCATTAATAAACTTGAAAAATAATTCTAATAGTGTCATTACTTCAGCTGACAAAGGAGGAGCCGTGGTAGTCAATGACATACAATTTTACTTGAATGAAGCCTTTAGGCAGTTATATGATTCCAGATATTATATGTCAAAGCCACTGGACCCCACCATGCAGTTCAAAAAGGAAACAGATTCTTTTTTGGACCTTGCTGTAGAGGAAGGGATTATTGATGTGGCAACCAAAAGACAACTTGTGGTGGATGATCCTCAGAGGCAGATCTTTTATCTGCTACCTAAAATTCACAAATATAATATACATTTTGCATTCAAAACAGGGTAATAGGGGGGGGGGTGTGGCCAAGGATGAACACAGGATAGCAGCAGATTTCTTCAGCTCCACCAATTTCATTACACTGACAGGAATTAATTACTTAAAAAAATAATTTTTGAAGTAATTTTCTTTCTAAATACGTTTGTTTTATATAGTTCTTGAACTATATCTAAAAAAGAAAGGAAATCTTAACAATATTCCTGTCAGAAATCACTGTGGAAATTTTCCTGTCAGTTTATCAGTCTGAAATGAGTTCCAGTAAGACAAATTCTCAAGACTCCAGCATCAAGAAAGAACTTCAGTCTCTGATAATTATAATCCAGCAACTTACTGATAAAATGGATAAAATGGATACTAAAATAGACACCTTCATAAAAAAACTACAAAACAAATAGACCTGTTACATACAGACCTGCAACAACAGAAGATCCAGATGACAGGCATAGAAGAAGCTGTGAATGACATGGAAAATAGAATCCAAGAAGAGGAAATCAACATTGAGTTTCTGCTGAAACAAAATACACATTTACAAACAAAGCTGGATGACCTGGAAAATAGATCTAGGCGCAATAACATTAGGATTTTTGGACTGCCAGAAAATATTGAAGGTAACAATATTACTTCTTTTTAACAACTTGGCTCCCTAAAACTTTAGACTTAACAGAAGCATTCTCTTTTGGTATCGAAAGAGCACATAGATCTATAGCTAATACTAACTCTAACAAAAATATCCTAGATCAGTTATAGTTAGATTTCTATCATCTTTGATAAAGAGATGGTTCTTAAATCTGCTTGGGCTAAAGCTCCTGTTAAGATTAATGAGACAACTGTGCGTTTTGACAATGACTATTCTTCCATGGTAATAGCTAAATGAAAAGTTTTTCTGCCACTAATAAGGGAGCTTAAAACACAGTTTAAAACATACCTTCTGTTTCCTGCCAAGCTTAAAATCTTCCTTCCTGATGGTCCTAAGGTTTTCGACGATTTAGACTCTGCTTTACTGTTTGTCAAAGAAAAAAGGATTTTGGATAAAATAGAAGAAATGGAATGGGCTAGTTCTTCATTAAAGAGATTGGCAACTGAAGCTTCGTGGAAGACTTCAGAGAAGAAGAAGAGACTAAAAAACAAATGATTTGTTATATGTTTTTTTCTCTCATCATTTTAGTTCATTATTAATCGTTTTGAATATAGTTCCTGCATTTCCAGAAAGCCACAAATATTTTGGAAAAGATTTAATCAAAGTTATTCTCTATGTGCAAAGAAATGTTTTGTTTCATGACCAGTCAAAATACCTGAAGATTTAATGGCAAGCTGTGATTCAATTTGTTTCTCTTTCTGAAAAGAAGTAAGGTTAGTAATTTGATACATTTTTTTATCTTTACCTTTTTTTCCTTCTCCTTTTATTATTTTCTTTGTTTAAACAATGACATTCTATTTAGATTATGTAGTGGGCAAAGGGTGGGGGAGGGCAGGGAGTGAACAGTAATGAAACTATCATTAATAGAATAATAACATATTTATTCCTTGTAAAAGTTTTTATAAGTTCTTCAAATGCTATTTCTAATTATACTTTCTTGATTATACTGCTTATGCTTGCTTGTAAATAAGCTGTTATGCTTTAATTAATAATAATCAAAACTAAATAAGAGTAAATAATATGTTTTATTTTTAACTCTATTAATATAAACAGTAAGTAACATTCCATTGTATATACTTCTTACAGCTTTCTCTTACATTTTTTTATTTCTGCCTCACTCCCTTTTATTTTCTACTCTCTTTTTCTTTTCTTTATTAATATATAGAAATGCTTTTGATTGTGTGGGCACAGTGAATAATAGGATTTGTATGAAAATTGAGTTGGGAGAAGAATGTTGAGTTTTATTGCTTGTTGGTAATTTTGGGCTTAATTTCACTTACATAGAGGCTGTAATGATCTGTGGAATACATTGTGAAGGTTTTGTCATGTTTAGATGCATTTACACTGCTAAATGAATGTTTGTCACTAGTTTTAATAAGTTTCCGCCCTTAAAATGTTAAGAGAGACAATATGAGATGTGGGCTGTCTCATGCACAGTGTTCATGAATTACTTCAGAAGTTTCAGCTCACAGAATTCTCACAGAGAAACTGAAAGCAGTTAGTATAACCTTTGACATAGTTATCACACTGACACACCACAGATTCAGGAAAATACTCTATTCATAAAATATGTCAGTTATAATGTTTTGTTTCATAACCAATCAAAATATCTGAAGATTTAATGGCAAGCTGTGATTCAATTTGTTTCTCTTTCTGAAAAGAAGTAAGAGGCTGTAATGGTCTGTGGAATACATTGTGAAGGTTTTGGCATGTTTACATACATTTACACTACTAAATGAATGTTTGTCACTAGTTTTTAATAAGTTTCCCACCAAAATGTTAAGAGAGACAATCTGAGATGTGGGCTGTCTCATGCACAGTGTCCATGAACTACTTCAAAAACTTCAACTCACAGAATTCTCACAGAGAAACTGAAAGCAGTTAGTATAACCTTTCACATAGTTATCACACTGACACACCACAGATTCAGGAAAAATACTCTATTCATAAAATATGCCAGTTATAATGAGTCTAAATGATGTAGTTTCTTGTAGTAAGTAAATGTCTTATTTTAGAAGGCATAGAAAATGAAACATTTATTTAAATGTTTTTGAAAATTTACTTAACATCAGCATAATAATCTGTGTTAAAAATTTGTGTTCCAAACATATACTTTACTATAACTCATTTAATTCATCTGATTGACAAGCATAAATAATCGTATAACTCTATTCTGGAAGAAATGTCATGTGATATATTTTAAAGCAGTAGGTTAGCATGATTGTAAAATCTGGTTACTAAAATGTGTTTGCTGTGCATTATTTTGTATAAAGCAGACAGATTTATTCTAGGGACAGCAAGTAGGATAGTGCTGAACAAAGACACAACTCAGTGAGATCATATATATATATATATATATATATATATGTGTGTGTGTGTGTGTGTGTGTGTGTGTGTGTGTGTGTGTGTGTATGTATGTGTATGTCTGTGAGTGTGATGGCTTTTTTTTTTATATAATAATGCAAGTGTTTCTGAGAATCTGCATAACTATCCAATATGATTTATAATAATTTCTATGAATACAATATTTTACTCTATTGACAAAATGAATGTTTGTCACAAGTTTTAATAAGTTTCCTGCCAAAATGTTAAGGGAGACAATCTGGGATGTGGGCTGTCTCATGCACAGTGTCCATGAACTACTTCAAAGCTTCAACACACAGAATTCTCACAGAGAAACTGAAAGCAGTTAGTATAACCTCTGACCTAGTTATCATACTGACACACCACAGATTCAGGAAAAATACTCTATTCATAAAATATGTCAGTTATAATGAGTTTAAATGATGTAGTTTCTTGTAGTAAGTAAATGTCTTATTTTAGAAGGCATAGAAAATGAAACATTTATTTAAATGTTTTTGAAAATCTACTTAACAGCAGCATAATAATCTGTGTTAAAAACTTCTGTTCCAAACATATACTTTATTATAATTCATTTAATTCATCTGATTGACAAGCATAAACAATTTTATAATTCTATTCTGGAAGAAATGTCATGTGATATATTTTAAAGCAGTAGGTTAGCATGATTGTAAAATCTGTTTACTAAAATGTGTTTGCTGTGCATTATTTTCTATAAAGCAGACAGATTTATTCTAGGGACAGCAAGTAGGATAGTGCTCAACAAAGACACAACTCAGTGAGATCAGATATATATATATATATATATATATATATATATATATATATATATATGTGTGTGTGTGTGTGTGTGTATGTGTATGTGTGTGTGTATGTATGTGTGTGTGTCTGTGTGTATGTGTGTGATGGCTTTTTTTTTTTTTTTAATAATGCAAGTGTTTCTGAGAATTTGCATAACTATGCAATATGATTTATAATAATTTTATGAATACAATATTTTACTTTATTGACAATAATGAGTTTAAGTAAATGCTCATATACAAACAATTCAAGATTTTTTTTTTGGAAGCTGTTAATAGTATTCACATGACAGAAAATAGATGCATCTTAATATATGTAATGTCTGAATCATATTAGCCAAAGTTTTTGATTTAAATGAATGTTAGAACCTAATTTTCTCTCCTCTTGATTTCTAACATCAAGATTATTTGAATGCTATTTGAATACAAGTGTTATATATTACATAGATCTATATAGTAGTATGAACAGTTTAAAAAAAAAAAAAAAGTTTATTTTAGTTTATATGATGCTGTTTTACCAAATGTGTAGTTTTGTCTTGATAAATAATTGAATTGAAAACTGTTAACCTCAGTTAAATATAACTAGTATTAAATTGATAAGGTGGTAGCTGAGGTGCTGCTGCTTAGGGTAGGGGTTAACTTGAGTAGTAAATACTACTCTAAGTTGGAGTTTTCAACTCCAGGCTGGATGCAAGGTTTAATCCTTACATTATTTTCACTTGTTCATTGTTATATGTATATAGTTTTGACATCCACAATATATTTTGTACACTCATTGTCACTACAAACAAAATTGAATCCTATACAAAATCCCATAAGAGATTTAATAAATACAGCTATATTTAAAGGTACACCTAAAAGAGGAGATGTAACATTATTTATCTTGTTATTTGTTATTTCGATCACAAGATTCTTGAGTTTTAAAAATGCCAAATGACATCTTTAAAAGGAATTTCTTTAAACATTAATGGATTGAATAATCCGTGTAAAAGGGCAAGCCTAATAAGATACATTAATTTACACAAGGCCAATCTAGTCTTCCTGCAAGAAACCCATCTCTTGAAAAAGATATTGATAAACTAGCCACTAATAAGTATACAGTATTGGTTAGTTCAGAGCACACTCAGAAAAAAAGAGGAGTGGCTATTTTATGGAATAAAAGTATGCCCATTCCTAAAACCATTAAGTCTTATCAGGATGACAAAGGAATGTTTTGTATGGTTACAATACAAATTAATGGGAAGACTTACACTTTAATTAATGTATATTGGATACCTGGAATTGGTATTAATACAGTGAAACATCATATTGATAAGAGCATATCATTCTCTATAGGGGATATTATTTTAGCTGGTGATTTTAATTGTATACTACATGAAAGTGATACTACCACTATAAGGAAAAGAAGAATTACATCTAATGCAAAACATTTAAATGATTTTGCTAATTCTTATCATTTGAATGATATTAATAATCAGATAGATTCAAAATCATTACCATACACCTTTTTTCTAACAGATACAAAACTTATTCAAAAATAGATAGGGTCTTTATTTCTAACCAGATGGTAACAGATTTAATTAATTCCAAAATCAGTTCATGTCCTATATCTGATCATAACTCAATTGTTTTTGAATTCATGATAAAAAATACTCATAATGTTCAGATCAAAAGGATACCAGCATACTTAACTCAGCTAAAAGACTATAAAGAATATATACTTTCAGAAGTACAACATTTTCTAGACATAAATAATACTCCTGAAGTCTCCATTGTCTATGTTTGGGATGCCTTAAAATCATATCTATATGGACAAAGTATCAGATGGTATAATATTAAAAGGAAATCTTGGGATAAGGAATTGTTAGATATTCAAAGTAAATTAGACTCTTATAAACATAATAATAAAGAAAATATTATGGACAAGAAAGTTATTGAAGAAATAAACAAACTAAATGAGAAATACAAAGAAATTTTAACTCATAAAGTTAAAATAACTTTAGAGAAATATAAGTTTTTGTCTTATTCAATAAGCCCCAAATACTTACATAGACTTAAAATAAAACAAAAAGATTGAATAAACAAAACCATATCAAAGAAATCTTTTCTCTAAGGAAAAAGAAGAATGTTTCTAGTATACCAGAAATACTGGATGAATTTAGAAATCACTTTCACAAGATTAACCATAACAACATTAACATGGAACCTAAAGATAAAATAAAGGAGTTTATAACCACAAACATGAATAAAAAGCTTAATAAACAACATATTAAACTATTGGACAAGAGTATTTCATATACAGAAGTTATTACACAAATAAATAAGCTTAAATCAAACAAAGCACCGGGTAATGATGGTATTATACCAGAGATATATAAAATCCTTTCTAAAACTACATATTCATTAATACATAAGGTTTTTATTTTGGCCCAAACTGAGTTAATAACCCCCCCATCTTGGCAATATACATTTATTTCACCAATTTTAAAACCTAATAAAGATCCAACTAGATGTTCTTCATATCGACCCATCTCATTACTTAATGTTGATTATAAAATGTTTATGAGTATTTTTGCTGATAGATTGAAGACAATCATCCCGGCATTATAGATATAGATCAGACGGGCTTCATTGTAAATAGAAATACTTTTGATAATATAAGAAGAACTTTAACATTAATTGATTTTGCAAATAGGAAAAGAAAGATTTAACACTTATTAGTCTTGATATAGGTTCAGCATTTGATTCAGTAAGTTGGGACTATCTGTTTACCTTACTGAAATGCACAAACTTCTCTGATGCATTTGTAAATTTAATTGAGCATTTATACAAAGGAACGCTGGCTTATATTAAGGTAGGAACATATGTTTCACAAAAATACCCATTCTTAAAGGTACAAAGCAAGGATGTCCACTTTCTCCACTATTATTCACTTTAGTAATGGAGCCTTGGGCTAATTTGATTAGAAAAAGTACTGACATAGAGGGTTTTGAAATAGACGAAAATACAACATCAAAATTCAACTTTTGCAGATGATGTTCTAATTACATCAGCAGGATCTAATTCTTCTATGCAGTCTTTATTTGATAAAATGATGAATTTTAAAAGTATTTCTGGTTTAATATTCAATGAAGAAAAAACTAAAATACTACCTATATATACACGAAAAAATATTCTCATTAGTGATTTTACTAAATATGTACCCAATTCAGGTCAGATAACTTATTTAGGTATAATACTATCTAAAGATATTAAATCTATTATATATAATAACTATAATACCTGTTTTCTTACTATTCAAAATCTTTTTAATACCTGGAATAATATGTTTTTTACTATGGAGGAGAGACTTACAATTATTAAAATGATAATATTCCCCAAGAGTTTATACTTAATACAATCAATAATACTTTCACCTACAAAAATAATTATCAAGAAACTGAATACACTAATGTTAAATTTCTTATGGGCACCTAATAGACCTAGGATTGCATTAAAGAAACATACTAATAGCTGGTCTCAAGGGGGTATTTCTTTTCCAGACTTTAATTTATATATTATCTCTTCTATTATAAAAGTTATTACTTTATTAATAGATCAGTCATATATTGCAAAATGGAAAGATTATTGGGAGCTAATTAGTATGCACTTCATGAAAATCTCCTTAACACATAAAAATATGATTGTAAATAACTCCATGTTGTGGCTGCTAAAGGAATTTTGTACTTCACCTATTACACCTAAACATATGGTTTGTTACCCATTAAATATTATTATTAGTTATCGTAACTTTATATTCATGCACCCTAAGTATAGGGAATGGAATTTTATTGTATTCCCTATAATGTATACTCAGGGTATGCTTATGTCATCTACTTCTGAAGGAGCTCATTTAGCTATAGATAATGATCTAAAGTACTAGTATCAGCTGATATCTGATAATAAAGTTAAAAATCTAGATTTCTTAAAACAAGAATTTGATCTAAGAGAAACTTGCTGGTTAGAGGTTCAGATCTTTAGACAACATCTCATTGATAGAATAGTTCTAATGTCTATAACAGTTAAATAATCTATTCCAAAACTGATTGATTACTTGATATTAAATTTACAGCATAAAGTTTCTGATAAAGGTAAACTTTCATATATACATAAAATTATCAGACAAGAAACTTTTTACAGTGTAGATTCATACTGGAATTATTTCACCTCTATTAATGGGGACCCACCAACTCAACAAGATAAACAATATATATTGGAATCTGCTTATAGAACTACATCTTCCATTGTCTGGAGACTTTATACATGGACATTTTTACATAGATTTTTTTATACACCTTTGATGATGAATAAAATAAATAATAAAGATAATCTATGTAAGAGATGTAATGTAGAAATTAATGCTGATTGAGCTCATATGTTTTATGACTGTATGAAGTTGAAAGAATACTGGAAGTCAATTAATGAATTTTTGCAGGCTCTTTTTACAGATAATTTCATTATTTCTAAGTCTCTTATATTATTCAACACACCTGTACCTCAATGTGTTAAAAAGATTAAGCTTCCCTTGTTATGGTCTATCCTAGCAGTGGCCAGGAAAATAATAACTAGAAATTGGATTTCAGATACACCTCCTTCGTTCAATGAATTTAAAAATGTTATGAATATAATGTGCCATATGGAAATAAGCACAATTAGAATGAGAACAACTAGAAAAACATCATATTATATTGTATGGGATAATTTACAAAATTTGTTAAAAAAATTCTAATTTCAATAGCACAGTATTTTAGTTTAATTAATTGATCTGATTGTAGTGGATGTCTTTGTAAATACTTTAGTTGTTTTGTTGAATATTATAATAATACCTATTTTTAATTACTTGTATAAAATTGTTATGATATTTCTCTTATATGTTAAAACAATAAACCTGTTTTGAAAAAAAAGGAAAAAAAAAACAAAAAAACAGGGTAATAGTTTTATAATTAGAGTGTTTTTAATCTGTAATATTACTATTAAAAATGTTTTTAAAGTAAGTATGTTTATTTTACACAATTTAGTAATATAAATACTTTGTTTAATTATTTTTAAGGCTGTTTGTATGAGTTTTTAAAAAAATTGCGTGCTAGGTTTAAATTATTTTTACTAATTGACATTATTTTTACTAATTGACAATCAATTGTATAGTTTTGATAATTGGATATTGTATATAACTAGTAAGGATGTTAATCAAGTGTTTTATGCTTATTCTGATGAAGATAGTTGATCGATAATGTATTTTGGATTTCCAGCGTTATTTTTCATTGTACTTTAATAAACGGAGTTTCTGGTGGAGTGCGAGCTTCCATTATGGTGTCCTTGGCAAAATTCAGCAGTTGATACTAGTTTAATTCATTTTGCCTTCATCTCTTTGTGGTTTCTTTGACTTGGTTTATTGGGATGGCTGACACCACGGAAGCAGCATCTAATACAGATTCCTGTTATGACAGCAGAGGTGAACTTAGAAAGGTCATCGGGCAGCTGACACAACTGGTGGAGCTGCTTACTCCAGTGTGCTACTCTTTGGTGGGCTCGTCCTCCAAATGCAGGAACGTTACACAACAGGTATTATCGCCTCGAGGAGCAGGACAGGGTGATTCCTGCCCTAATACCAGTTCATTTTTTCAAGCTAATGGCTCCGAATTGCAGGGCAGCGCTTTACCAAGAGGTTTACCACCTCGAGGAGCAGGACGGGGTGTTTCCTGCCCCAATACTAGTCCACCTCATCAAGCTAATGGCTCCGATTCGCAGGGGAGCCAAAATTTCATGGATTTTCTGAGATTGCTATGTGGTGGCAATTCCCAAACAGGTAGCAACGGAACGCCATTATTTATTCCAGCAGAGGGTTCTTCTGGACACTTTAACAAAGGTGACTTTAATAACAAACAGCCAAACCTTGATTTTCAAGGTTTTTTAAACAAATGTTATGGTATGCAAGATGGTGTATGTGACAATGGGGCTAAAGCTTTTAAAACATATAGACAAAGCCTCAACGACTTGTACTTTTTCTTAGATAAATACAAAAGGTTAGAATGTGATTGTAATTATTTGAAGGAATGTCTTGACAAGCAGGTTGTACCTAAAGGTTTAAGATTGTCAAAGTTCCCCAACAAAGTTGAGGAAGGGTCTGAATATCATTTAAATTTAATACAAATTTTTGACCAGTGTGGGTTTGAGGTTATCAAAGCTATCATAAAAGAAAATGGGAGAGTGATGGCAGGTCTTGTAAAATAGATGGAGACCATTAATGACAGGATAGTCAATGACCTATTATTTAAGGTTGAAAAAGAAAAACAACAGTATCACAATATCTTTTTGCAAATAGATTCTGATTGTATTACTAATATGAATAGGAAGCGTGGCAAGTTGGCCAGGGATCTTAAAGAATATAGGAATAATTTGGCATACACAAAACCTAAGTTTTTTTCAGGGATGCAAGATTACAGGACTATTAGGGACGAAGGTGGTTTTCAACAGTGTATCCCCGACATTGATAAAAGGGGAGATTTTACAGACAACTATTTCCAAGAAGAAGAATGCCCTTTAGATCAGGGTCCCCCGCTTCGTCGATCCAACCGGATCCGCAATCAGAACCGGATTTATTACAATCAGAGGGGTTACAACAGGAGATAGATGATAATTTGACCATCACCCAGGAAGAGAATATTTTGGAACTATATAACTATAAAATTTTCAACTACAGTAATATTGATGTACATCCTGAACATTTTCAGCTTTTCTCCAAAGGTTTTAAATTTGTTCCAAATAGGAAGGCCAGTATTCCTAGATCCATTATAGATTTAAAATTATTCCTGAGAAAACAAAATCTGCATTTATTATTTAATGGGCCAGAAATGACCACACCTTTAACTCCTGGTCTTCAAAGGAAGAGTGTTTTTAACCCTCCTCTACACCCCCAATTAAGGAATTTTGGCAATTTGATGGAGAGAGAGTTAAGGAATACTATTACGAAACATTTTGCCATTCCCAATCTATCTCAGGCAGAGAAAAAATTGTTAAATGAATTAAAACAGAATGAGAACTTGAGAGTGATGTATCCTGACAAGGGTGGGGGAACAGTCCTAATGGACAATATTTGTTATGAATCCAAGATGAGGGATTCTTTACATGACACAAGTAAATATTCCAAGGCCTCAACTAATGAGGTGAACATAGCTAAAAGTAAAATACATTTAATGTTGGAAGATTTATTGTTGGACGGTTCCATTAGTAAGGAACAATATAAGTTTTAGTTCAACCAACATCCCCGGGTTCCGACAGTATTTGGCATACCTAAGGTTCACAAAAACCCCATGGATCCACCGTTGAGGCTAATTGTTTCAGCAGAGGGGTCTATTACTACGCCATTGGCCAAATTTGTAGATGACAAACTAAAGGTTTTGTCATACACTGGGGACATAGTCCTTATGGATTCCTGGGATTTTTTGAGGTGTGTTAAAACAGATTTATATTCCCCAGACCTTATTTTCATCACTTTGGATATAGTGGACTTATATGGCTCCATTCCACACGAGACAGGTCTTTTATGGTTGGAACAGGCAATGATAGTCAATGGTACATTTTCTCATGTTGATTTTATCAATTGCCTTTTATTCATGGAAATTATTTTGAAAAATAATTTCATGTATTTTCAGGGGGAATTTTTCAAACAAAATAAAGGTGTTGCCATGGGTGCTAAATGTGCCCCAACATATGTAACATTGTTTTGAATTGGTGGGAGAAATTATTCATTTTGGATTGTCCATTTACCCAATGTTGGTCTATGTACAAGAGATTTTTGGACGATATATGTATTTTCTGGATAGACACCAAGGAAAGGTTCTATGAATTTTTGGATTATTTGAAAGGTACGACCAACTTTTTGGATTTTACATTTGAGGTAAATACAGAACAGTTGGTTTATTTGGATATTACACTCAAAAAGCTGGACAAGGGGTTTTCCTCTAGTATACATCGTAAGAAAACCTTTTCCAATTCATACCTCCACTATAAAAGTGCTCATCCTTATTTTCAAAAGAAAAATTTAGTGAAGGGTCAATTTGTCTGGGTCAGCAGAATGACCTCGGATGATCAAGAATTTTTAAAGGAATACAGTAATGTGTGCAGTATGTTGGTAGATAGGGGTTACCCAAGGTCCTTACTTGATGGTGCCTGATTTGAAGTGGTTCATGAAAGGCATAAAAGATTTGCCCCTATTTTAGGACAGAGCATGCCTGTCCTAACTACTGATTTTGGTAACAAAAAACCCAGCTTATATGATAGAGCTTATATACTTGATTATACAGGTGATTCAGCACCCATCAAGGAGGTGATTTCTAGGGAATGGACAAGATTTGTCCAAATTACAGACCTACCATTGAATAATGAAAGCCCTTTAAAATGTATTTATCGGAAGGACACTAATTTCAAACAAATTTTTGAATATGGAGGTTCTAAAGCCAATAATATTGGTCCACGTGGGGTGGGAACATACAAATGTGGTTTTTGTTCCCAATGCCCTAGGATAAACAGTAGAAAGGAGATTTTTTGGAAGCTAGGAATAAAACACTTATTAGCAGAGGTACATTTAATTGCAACAGTTATGGCATTGTATATTTAGTAACATGCAACTTTTGCACCTCTTTTTATGTGGGAAAAACAGAAAGGAAATTGAGATGTCGCATTTATGAACATTTGTATGAAATCAAAAAACAGAATATGAAGAATGCATTGTTTAGACATCAAATTTCTTGCCCACAAGCAGATTTTTCTTTCTTTGTGTTGGACTCTGTACCCAAGGATATAAGGGATGGATTATGGGAAGATAAATTGGAATACAAAGAGTTATACTGGCAAATAGTATTAGATTGTAATAAATTTCCAGGTTTAAATGACTATTTGTCTATTAAGCCAGTCTTAAAACTTAGATCAGCAAAATTGTAAGTTTCTTGCATTTACACAACTAAGCCACTAGATGTCAACATTTTCCATATACTGCATATAATATACATTTTGCATTCAAAACAGGGTAATAGTTTTATAATTAGAGTGTTTTTAATCTGTAATATTACTATTAAAATGTTTTTAAAGTAAGTATGTTTATTTTACACAATTTAGTAATATAACTACTTTGTTTAATTATTTTTAAGGCTGTTTGTATGAGTTTTTAAAAAATTGCTTGCTAGGTTTAAATTATTTTTACTAATTGACATTATTTTTACTAATTGACAATCAATTGTATAGTTTTGATAATTGGATAGGGTATATAACTAGTAAGGATGTTAATCAAGTGTTTTATGCTTATTCTGATGAAGATAGTTGATTGAAAACGTATTTTGGATTTCCAGCGTTATTTTTCATTGTACTTTAATAAACGGAGTTTCTGGTGGAGTGCGAGCTTCCACTGTGGTGTCCTTGGCAAAATTCAGCAGTTGTTACTAGTTTAATTCATTTTGCCTTCATCTCTTTGTGGTTTCTAAAATTCACAAATGTTTGGAGAAACCACCAGATATACCTATAGCATATGGAAGGAGTTCATTGACTGAACACTTTTCTTTGTTTCTTACACAATATTTTACAGCCTTTATTAAAAATGGTTCATCCAAGAACCACTCAGTTTCTCCAGATTTTGTCTGATTCACAGTTGGAACCAGGTTGGATGATGTGCACTTTAGATGTTACCACCCTTTATACAATTATCCCCCATTGGGCTGGGTTAGAGGCCTTAAAATATTGGCTTGATAAGGCGGACATCTATCCACCCAGTTTCAGTACTTTGTTAATCTGTATGGCTGAACATGTATTAACAAAAAATGTGTTTTACTTTCAAGCAGACTGCTTTTGGCATACACAGGGAACTGCAATGGGGGTTTCATTTGCGCCCATTTATGTGGACCTTTTTATGGGGTACCAGGAAGAATATCTTATTTGTGACCCATTACATAACATCTATTTAGGGGACATGGATATTTGGCGTAGGTGCTTTGACGACTGCTGTTTGAGCTGGTGGGGTGATGTTACATATTTACTAGAGGTTATCCAGTATCTAAATGAGAACAAATGGGGGATGGAGTTTATGCGTGATCAGGAGATCCATTTTTTGGATGTTCGTATAACACATAATCAAGATCATACTCTTTCTACACAAGTGTTCCATAAATACCCCCAGTATAATAGTTTACTGGAGAAAACTAGGTTAAACCCCCATCACATCATTAGAAATATACCCAAATCCCAGTTTCTGAGAGTGAGGAGAATCTGTTCAGATCAAGGTACCTACAAATACCATTAACAGGACCTCATACAAAGGTTTCGTAATCGGGAAGATAAACCAGGGTATTTAGTACAGCTAGTAATTGGGCCAAAGAACAAGAGATAGCCCAATTATTGGAATATCAGGTGAAATCAGGTACAGAGGCGGAGGTGATTAGGTTTGTGACAACTTATGGTAGAAACATCAATGCTATTAGGAATGTTATTAGGAACAATTGGAACATTCTTTTGGCTAATCAGGAGTTAGCTAAGAGTGTCTATTTTCATATCGTAGAGGCCGCAATTTGTGCTCATATGTTAATAACTTAAAAACTGGGTATACATCAACAGGTTTTGGTCAACAACTTACGTTAACAGGGGACACATTGATTGGGTCTTTTCCTTGTGGGCACTGCTCATTTTGTACACACATGCTTAAAACTAAAGAATTTTCTAGTAGAAACACCAGCAGGGTAGACCAGAATGTCAGAATATCTCAGTGATATGAAAAATCAGTGTTTGACAAATGCTTTATATAAACATGTACTAAATCACAAAACAGCCAAATTTCATTTTACTATTATTGATAAAATATGGGGGATAGATCCAGGAAAATGGGATGGCATGGTATATTAAATAACAAAGAGAGGGCTTGGATTATTAAATTAGGGGGGTTGTTTTCCTCTGGACTGAATGACAATCTTTGAATGTTTTTTGTATATAGTGAGTATACCTCTTGTTTTTAAACTGTGCCTTTAAATACTGGTTTATCTGCTTAATTGATTCATTTAGAATACTATTTAAGTATTCATTGAATGTCAGTAGTGTATCACTGAAGAAGACCTTGGGGCCGAAACCGGTCTGAATCTTTGGTTTTTGCCATTATGTATTAAAAAATATATATTATATATTTTCACTCTTTGGTGCTGGCCTCATTTTGATTTTAAGAAAGAGCACTCCACATATTCACTACCCTGCTTTTATGTTAAGTGGAGCTCTTCATGGAGAATCTACCATTAATTCTATTATCCTAGGAATCTACCAATTATACTTATTTGTTACTCCTGATGTCTTTTTGGACCTGTCACTCAATGTTATTTATTTGTACGTTAATTGCCATTTTGCTGTAAGGAAAGAACTTTTAACTGTCCCTTATAGTTTTACTTCTTAGACAGAAAATGAGGTAGGGCTGCTATAACTACAGGGAGTTCAGTGTGGAAGCTGGGGACTAACACATCTTCAGGTGGTTGGGAAAAGACTTGCTTTCCTAAACTCTGGATCCTTGCCTATTAAAGAGTGTGTTTTATCTTTAAATAGTTCTTATGGTCATTACAAGGATCCACCAGTTTTATTAGTTTCATTGTGCTGAAAGCAATTTATATTCTCTCTTTGTTTTCTTCTCAGAGCTGAAGAATAATACAGATGTCTTGAGATCTAGTTGCCTTTAATAATTTTATTTTCCAGGATATGGCACAGCAACCTTTTTCTGCAACAATAGTCTCATTTCAGGTCTATCCAAGGGTGACTGCATTCTTCTCAAATGTGTTGTGTGTGTCATGTTTATCTGGCCTAAGGTAAATGCATGCCTCTTGGATGTAAAAAAGTGTAACGTTACTATTGTACTGCTGTGGGAAACAAAGCTTAAGAAATGTAGCACTTGCAAAAAAGATGCAGAAGATGGAGGGGGTGGGGAGAAACTTAGGAAAGATTGCTCTCATCCTTTAATGATAAATAGGGAAGTTTGTTGGCTTCATTTGTAGGAACTTGCAAGGGGAAGTGATTTTAGCCAGTTTTTAGGAACTTAATATTTATTTATTTTATGTATTGCTTTTGTTAACAAGGAAAGTCTGACTATGTACAGTACCTCTTTTTAACAGAAGCCAGGGTAGAAAAGTTCCAGTCATACAAACTGATGTCATAATACAAAAAGTATACAACAATGCAATATAAAATATAATACAGACCACAAACTTATAGTTGCAGAAGAGCAAATCTTGGAAATTGAGACTTTCTTAATACAAGATAGTGGTGAGTTTGCATTATGTGGCCTTATTAGACAGTGTAGTAAACATAGTGATTATCTAAAAGGCAGATATAAATGACAGATAATATTTTGCACATGGACAAGAGAATAATTCATTTAGTTATAAGGCATTGAACATAAGGTTACAGAAATGGAGTTAACAGGATATTGTTTCATTAGACCAAATGAGGCATATTTTTGCTTAGATGCTTAGTTCATTGGAAGGCTGCAGGCATAGCTTTGTGGAGTGAAGGTCAAGACAGAAATAGTTGTTCAGTGTACTGGTGTACAGTGAAAAGAACAGACAGAAGACAGAGGGAAGACTAGGGATAAGGAAGCATGTAGAGAGATGAGCATGAGGAGGAATAGAGTGAGATTGTGGTAAAGTTAATAATGCTGGAAGTATAGATGAATATGTCAGCATGGGTATGTAGGAGAAGAGTGCTTCACAGGAGATGATCAAGGACAGAGCCACAAGTTTATATTTTAGACATTGTTCATGTTTCAGAGGGTGACAGAGAAGTGGAGTTCTGTTGTTTAGACATATAGCTTGAGTAGAGGGACTCTCCTGCTGCATTATTAGATTTTGAGATATTTATCAGAAGCTTGTTGATTGAGAGTAAGGAGCTAGGAGGATTGTAATGTTGTTAAGTGACTGGCAGTTATTTGGTTAATATATACAGTTATGTGTAGTTAGAAATTTGGTATATGTGAGATTGTGTGACAGGTCTAGCTATTGCAAGTCCTTGAGGGCTAGACAGTAGTGGAACCTGAGAAGAAGGTTAACAATGAATTGAGTTACTTTGGTATAACATTGCAGTAGCTTTCTTAGCTGGGTAGATTGAAGTTTAGTGAATATAGAAGCAACATAATAATGATTTGGTAGAATTTCATGCACTGTTGAAGCACTGAAGGGTTTAAACACATCTTTGATTATAGGACGGGACATTAATTCAGTTATGAGCCAGCACTGGATAGGATTCCACCAAGCCATCACCAAAGCTGACTTCAGTGATAAATAAATATATGGTAGATATGGTGACCACTGATACCTGGAGAGCAGCACATACTCAGCAGGTAGAGTTTACCTATCTAGCCCCAGTTCTGGGTAACATGAGTAAGATTGGTTATATCCTCACTGCAGTAATTTTTGCAGGCAAGGTTTTGTCACATACACACATATTTCCATCTCTGGTTATAGCAGGCTTCTAATGGATATACTAGACACATCACCAAGAATCCCATGTTGCTCTTGGTACCTTCATCCTGTTATGAGGAAAGATGATGAGGGATGTAAGGTTATCTTATTGTGGCTGCACATCTGGTTTGGCTCTCACAATATCTACATGACCTTTGGGAGAGTCAGCTTGGAGGAGATGAAAAGAGAAATTAAAAGACTAGCTCTGCAGTTCTTTCATAGACAGAGGGTTAATAAACACAAACTGGTGGAAGATCTAGAGCAGGAAATTAAATGTGTAGAAGAGAGATAAAAGGAAGGACTGTAGTCCAGAATTAGTCATAGATGGTACCTTACAAAATTAACTTACAAAACTGAAAAAAGAGAAAATGTAATTCCTAGGCAAAGTGTATGTCATCTCCAAACTTTTTAACGTATACAACTAAAGAGAGGAGTGGAGAGTCATACAGATAATCGGTCAAGAGAAATATACATGTCTCCCTCTTAATGAGTTGACTGAACAATAAAGAAATCATTTGGATTATTTAAAAGTCAAAGTGGTAAAGCAGCAATTTTACATGGACATCGTTTTTCCCAAAAAAAAAAAAAAAGTTGGTATTACCACAGAATTTAACTTAAAAACTGCGATTTAAGTAAGGATATATGTAAAGCTACCCAGGAAGCAGCATTTTAGGCTTTATGAATACCTCTTCTGGATCTGGATAAACCTTGTTTCTTTTTGTTAGGCTTAGAAGACCCAAGGATTTCTCTAAAAGGTCCACAAAGAAACGGTTTTGGTTACTGTCATTATCAATAACAGATATAATTTTAGTGAGTAGCAGTCTGGTCTGAATGAGTTTTATCACTAAGCTTTCAACATATGAGGTTAGACTATGACCATGTTTTAAAAAACGTAAACTAGCACAAGTATTTGTATTTCTGGCAGCCATTTTCTGTTGATAGATTCATTTTTATTGAGACTAAGAAAGCCTCCTGACCTTCTATAGTACAAGTGATTGAGTAATAGCAGGGGCTGAGTAGTAATGTGATCTTCCAACTATTCCATTCTTACTGCTATATAAACCCTGTGTCTTATAAAGGTTCTGCTTGTATTGTCAGGCTCTGGATTGCATTGCATAAGTGAAAGTTCCTTAAGATTCCAAGAGCAGGCTAGGTTATTTCTTACACTTATTTCACTGAATTGCACTTCTGAAATGCTTATAATTGTGCTATACAGTTGCTCTACTATATTTTTTCACTGTTATAAAGCTTTTTTATTGTTTCACTGCATTTATGTACTGTTTTAAACTGTTTTAACATTACTTAAATGTAAACTGCTTTTTCATACTGAGAGTTGTATTTTCTGTTTGTGAGTGCTCTATCCGAACTGTTCTGTGCATTTTTGTCTGTTAAAAGCATTCTCGAGTCTGCTCCTTGGTCTGTTTAAAATTTTCATTTAGTGGCTACAGCTAGGAACTGCAATAGTGTGCATTATTATAATTGCTCTTTTTATTTAAATTACTAAATTGTAAACTGCTTTTTCATACTGAGACTTGGATTTTCTCTTTGTGGGTGTTCTTTCTATGCTTTTAAAATGAGGTTTCTGTGTTCTGCTCAGGTGGCATAATCTTGATAGAGGCCTGTTGTATAGGCTGGAAGTTTTGTTTGTGTTTCTGGCAGCCATTTTCTGTTGATTGTCTTCATTATTATTGAGACTAACAAGGCCTCCTGACCTTCTGTAGTACAAGTGATTGGGTAATAGCAGGGGCTGAGTAGTAATCTGATCTTCCAACTCTTCCATTCTTACTGCTATATAAACCCTGTGTCTTATAAAGGTTCTGCTTGTATTGTCAGGCTCTGGATTGCATTGCATAAGTGGAAATTCCTTAAGATTCCAAGAGCAGGCTAAGTTATTTCTTACACTTATTTCACTGAATTGCACTTCTGAAACGCTTATAATTGTGCTATACAGTTGATCTACTATATTTTGCACTGTTATAAAGCTTTTTTATTGTTTCACTGCATTTATATACTGTTTTAAACTGTTTTAACATTACTTACCTGTAAACTGCTTTTTCATACTGAGAGTTGTATTTTCTGTTTGTGAGTGCTCTATCCGAACTTTTCTGTTCATTTTTGTCTGTTAAAAGCTTATTCGAGTCTGCTCCTTGATCTGTTTAAAACTTTCATTTAGTGGCTACAGCTAGGAACTGTAATAGTGTGCATTACTATAGTTGCTCTTTTTATTTAAATTACTAAATTGTAAACTGCTTTTTCATACTGAGACTTGGATTTTCTGTTTGTGGGTGTTCTTTCCATGCTTTTAAAGTGAGATTTCTGTGTTCTGCTCAGGTGGCATAATCATGATTGAGGCCTGTTGTGTAGACTGGAAGTTTTGTTTGTGTTTCTGGCAGCCATTTTCTCTTGATTGTATTCATTATTATTGAGAATAACAAGGCCTCCTGACCTTCTGTAGTACGAGTGATTGGGTAATAGCAGGGGCTGAGTAGTAATGTGATCTTCCAACTCTTCCATTCTTACTGCTATATAAACCCTGCATCTTATAAAGGTTCTGCTTGTATTGTCAGGCTCTGGATTGCTTGCATAAGTGGAAATTCCTTAAGATTCCAAGAGCAGGCTAAGTTATTTCTTACACTTATTTCACTGAATTGCACTTCTGAAACGCTTATAATTGTGCTATACAGTTGATCTACTATATTTTTGCACTGTTGTAAAGCTTTTTTTATTGTTTCACTGCATTTATGTACTGTTTTAAACTGTTTTAACATTACTTACCTGTAAACTGCTTTTTCATACTGAGAGTTGTATTTTCTGTTTGTGAGTGCTCTATCTGAACTTTTCTGTGCATTTTTGTCTGTTAAAAGCTTACTCGAGTCTGCTCCTTGATCTGTTTAAAACTTTCATTTAGTGGCTACAGCTAGGAACTGTAATAGTGTGCATTACTATAGTTGATCTTTTTATTTAAATTACTAAATTGTAAACTGCTTTTTCATACTGAGACTTGGATTTTCTGTTTGTGGGTGTTCTTTCTATGCTTTTAAAGTGAGGTTTCTGTTTTCTGTTCAGGTGGCGTAATCTTGATAGAGGCCTGTTGTGTAGGCTAGAAGTTTTGTTTGTGTTTCTGGCAGCCATTTTCTGTTGATTGTCTTCATTATTATTGAGACTAACAAGGCCTCCTTACCTTCTGTAGTACGAGTGATTGGGTAATAGTAGGGGCTGAGTATTAATCTGATCTTCCAACTCTTCCATTCTTACTGCTATATAAACCCTGTGTCTTATAAAGGTTCTGCTTGTATTCTCAGGCTCTGGATTGCATTGTATAAGTGGAAATTCCTTAAGATTCCAAGAGCAGGTTAAGTTATTTCTTACACTTATTTCACTGAATTGCACTTCTGAAACGCTTATAATTGTGCTATACAGTTGATCTACTATATTTTTGCACTATTATAAAGCTTTTTTTATTGTTTCACTGCATTTATGTACTGTTTTAAACTGTTTTAACATTACTTTCCTGTAAACTGCTTTTTCATACTGAGAGTTGTATTTTCTGTTTGTGAGTTCTATATCCGAACTTTTCTGTGCATTTTTGTCTGTTAAAAGCTTACTCGAGTCTGCTCCTTGATCTGTTTAAAACTTTCATTTAGTGGCTACAGCTAGGAACTGTAATAGTGTGCATTACTATACTTGCTCTTTTTATTTAAATTACTAAATTTAAAACTGCTTTTTCATACTGAGACTTGGATTTTCTGTTTGTGGGTGTTCTTTCTATGCTTTTAAAGTGAGGGTTCTGTGTTCTGCTCAGGTGGCATAATCTTGATAGAGGCCTGTTGTGTAGGCTGGAAGTTTTGTTTGTGTTTCTGGCAGCCATTTTCTGTTGATTGTCTTCATTATTATTGAGACTAACAAGGCCTCCTGACCTTCTGTAGTACGAGTGATTGGGTGATAGCAGGGGCTGAGTAGTAATCTGATCTTCCAACTCTTCCATTCTTACTGCTATATAAACCCTGTGTCTTATAAAGGTTCTGCTTGTATTGTCAGGCTCTGGATTGCATTGCATAAGTGGAAATTCTTTAAGATTCCAAGAGCAGGCTAAGTTATTTCTTACACTTATTTCACTGAATTGCACTTCTTAAATGCTTATAATTGTGCTATACAGTTGATCTACTATATTTTTGCACTGTTATAAAGCTTTTTTATTGTTTCACTGCATTTATGTACTGTTTTAAACTGTTTTAACATTACTTTCCTGTAAACTGCTTTTTCATACTGAGAGTTGTATTTTCTGTTTGTGAGTTCTCTATCCGAACTTTTCTGTGCATTTTTGTCTGTTAAAAGCTTACTCGAGTCTTCTCCTTGATCTGTTTAAAACTTTCATTTAGTGGCTACAGCTAGGAACTGTAATAGTGTGCATTACTATAGTTGCTCTTTTTATTTAAATTACTAAATTGTAAACTGCTTTTTCATACTGAGACCTGGATTTTCTGTTTGTGGGTGTTGTTTCTATGCTTTTAAAGTGAGGTTTCTGTGTTCTGCTCAGATGGCATAATCTTGATAGAGGCCTGTTGCATAGGCTGGAAGTTTTGTTTGTGTTTCTGTCAGCTATTTTCTGTTGATTGTCTTCATTATTATTGAGACTAACAAGGCCTCCTGACCTTCTGTAGTACGAGTGATTGGGTAATGGCAGGGGCTGAGTAGTAATCTGATCTTCCAACTCTTCCATTCTTAATGTTATATAAACCCTGGATCTTATAAAGGTTCTGCTTGTATTGTCAGGCTCTGGATTGCATTGTATAAGTGGAAATTCCTTAAGATTCCAAGAGCAGGCGAAGTTATTTCTTACACATATTTCACTAAATTGCACTTCTGAAATGCTTATAATTGTGCTATACAGTTGATCTACAATATTTTTGCACTGTTATAAAGCTTTTTTTATTGTTTTACTGCATTTATGTACTGTTTTAAACTGGTTTAACATTACTTACCTGTAAACTGCTTTTTCATACTGAGAGTTGTATTTTCTGTTTGGGAGTGCTCTATCTGAACTTTTCTGTGCATTTTTGTCTGTTAAAAGCTAACTCGAGTCTGCTCCTTAATCTGTTTAAAACTTTCATTTAGTGGCTACAGCTAGGAACTGTAATTTTTTCCCACCCACCTACCCTAGTGCTGTCTGTTCTTATACTTGGTGGCCTTGCAGTTGCCCGCCCATACTGTATATTTGATCTGTGACACTCCTCCCAGTCTAGTGTCATTAGTTCACTCAATCTAATAGAGAACATTTGTGAAGGCCAACCCACTCAGATTCTTAACGTTGAATTAACTTCTATTCCAGCTTTCTCCATTTTCACTTTACTGGAAAAAAAATTCTAAGCTTGCTTCCCCCCTTTCCTGTGGCAGGTCAGATATGGATTTGCAGTGCCCAGGACTGTTTGTGAGCTCCTAACCCCCCCCCCTTCCCCAGTTAACTGGGGTTAAACTATTCCTGGCACTATAAAGTCTGTTTTTCAAAATTTCCCTTGCAACTAGCCAACTTTTTAGTTTTTGCACTCATCTGTTTCTTTGATCTCAGCACTTGTTCAGAACTCATTGTAAGCACTAAATAAGTTACAAATTACTACAGCACTCAACTTTTCTCACTTGTCTAGAGGAAAACAATTTTAGTACTTAATAAATAAGCACTTATTCAGGCATGTCTAAAGGTCAGCTCCCTGTGTTTTCTCCTGTCTATCTGATGAATCTGGGCATTTTGGGAAAGTGCAGCAATTGCCTCATGTACACAGACAACCCTCTCCGCCTACCACCCAACACTACGACCTGTGAGAGATGCACTTATATAGCCAAACTGGAAGCAAAGCTCTCTTTACCAAAGACTGGCCTAGACAGTCAAGAGGAGAAGGTAAACACTTGCACGGCACCACACTCATCACATAGTCCCTCAAAACCTACACCACCAAAACACACACACAGAACCACTAAACACACACCTACATTCGCAGAGGCTCTCAGTACTAATCTGCCCAAACAACAGAGACCTCCAAAGCAGAAATGCAAGCAACCTCCACCCCCCAGCACAAAAACCAAATGACACATAGCTCACATACTCAGTGTGCCACTCAACTACAGCCCATAAGGCATAACGTACCCAACACTCTGGTCATAGGTGACTCTATAGTCAGGCACACTGATGTTCCACTCACCAGGCTAAACAAGGAAAAAGTTACTGTCAGCTGCCTGTCAGGTGCCAGGATCTGCCACATAATGCACGCACTCAGGTCACTCCACAACAAGTACAAATATGACTCTGTCATTGTCCATGTTGGTGTGAATGACCTGAGATGTACCTCCGTGGACAACATGAAAAGAGACATGGAGGAGCTCTCTGATCTTGTAGCCCAGGCCGGTATGACCCTAGACCTGAGTAGCATCCTGCCATCACCCAGAATGACACCACAGTACAAGGACAAAATGATTGACTTTAACAATTGGCTAAGCTTCTGGTGTCATTCTAAGGGAATCCAGTATCTGTCTGCCTGGGATGACATGATCGACAGACCATGCTGCTTTGCCAGAGATGGCCTGCACCTGTCGCCCTTGGGATTCCGGATACTGGCAAAGGATCTTGCCACCCCTATAGTGCCTTTTTTAGGCAAGGTTCAAATGACAAATTCACCACCGTAACAGGTACAAGTAAGCAAAATCTGAGGGTAATGTTACTCAATGCTAGAAGTCTAAACCTCAAAATGCACTCACTCGAGGTAAAATGGAGAACATTGACATCTGCGCAGTGACAGAGACCTGGTTCAAAGCTCCAGAGAGAACCCCTGCATTACCAGGCTATAATTCATACCACACCTTTCGGCCACCAAACCTGGACCAAAACACTAAAGGTGGAGGCGTGTCCATATTCATTAAGGATATCCACACCTCCAAGCTAGTTGCTCAGCATAATGCATCCGAGATTATCCAAGTTAAACTAACTCTGGGCAAAACCGCAATCCAGATTGTAGCTTGCTACAGACCCCCCACCATGCCCCAGGATTCTCACTCCTCTTTTCGTGATACACTGGAAAATATTAAGGTACAGCCCAACACTCTAATAATGGGTGATTTCAACTACCCTTCCATTAACTGGGAAAACTACTCATGTACCAACTCTTTTGCTCAATGTTTTCTGTAAATCATCAATTCCAACGCTTTGTATCAAATTATCCACACCCCCCACCAGAGGCAGCAATATCCTACACCTGGTCATCACCAACATGAGTGTTCCACACCAGAGGTCAGCTACTCGTTGGTCAGATACAACCATAAGCTAATCACCCTAGACATCCACATCCTGCTCCCACCCCCCATTAGGAAAACAACCGTATAAAATTTCTCCAAAGCCAACTTCACGCTTCTTAAGAGAGAAGTGGCAAACTTCATGACACCCATGCAGATAGACAATAGAGGTACGACTGCTGAATCCTACACAAATGCACTTTATAATTTCTTACACAAGTGCATGGATCGTGCTATCTCTAACAGAACCAAGATGCTATCCTCCAAAAAAGGAAGCCAATCTGGTGGTCTTCTGCTATAAACAAACTCTATAACAGAAGAAAGAAACTGTTGCAAAAAAGAGTAAAATCCCATGATTGGAGGAGCTCCCTGGTCAGCCTCAGTAAGAAGCTGGGAACCCTCATAAAATCCTCCAAAGCTAGTTATGAAAACAAAATTGCCACTGATTCTAAAGAAAACTGCAAAGCATTCTATAGCTATGTCAAAAATCTCAATGGCAACACTCAGATCTGCTCTGAGTTACAGCACAATGACAGTAAATGTACAGAACCAACTGATATTGCCAACATCCTGGCAGATAGGTTCAGTGCAAACTTTACCCCCCTCTCACCCCCTAAAGAGCCCATCTTTATACCGGAAGAATGCAAAGTTCCTGTAATCACAGCTGCACAGGTAAAAACTTCAGTCTCCAAAGCAAAGAACACAGCATCCATGTGACCTGACAATATCCCAGGCTGCCTTCTACATGAACTACAGAATGAACTGGCACCCCACCTAAGTACCATGTTCAATCATAGCCTCACCTCAGGCTTTGTGCCCATTGAATGGCGCACCGCGACAGTTATCCCACTCCACAAAGGGGAGGCCACAACAGACCCCGGGAACTACCGCCCCATTAGCCTGGCAAGCCTCGTCTGCATGGCCATGGAACGCATCATCATGGAACTCATAAACAAAGACATTGGAGATCTCCAAACCCTGGACCCCGCACAGTTTGGGTTTGTAAAAGGCAGATCATGTCTCCTAAACCTGATAGACTTCTTTGAAGTAGTCGCCAAAGCCATAGATGAGGGTAAGGTGATTCACACAGCCTATCTAGATCTCGCCAAGGCGTTCGACACCATCCCCCACTCTGGAATTATAGATAAACTCACTAAACTAGGTATAAATCCCTATGTCACAAGATGGGTTGCCAACTCGCTTACTGAAAGAACCCACACTGTGAAAGTAGCAGACTCCAAATCAGACTTCAGACTAGTGACAAGTGGAGTACCACAGGGTTCAGTCCTGGGTCTTCTCCTGTTTGGTATCTACTTCTCTGAAGTACAGGCTAACACAGAAGGTCTTTGGCTAACTAAATTCACAGATGACTGCAAACTAGGAGCCATAATTGAAACTCCTAACGATGTGGACATCCTAAAAAGGGCCTCACTGAGACATATGCCTGGTGTCAAAGACATGGTCTCAAGCTCAATGCCAAAAAGTGCATTGTCATCCCCTTTGGTAAAAATTATGTACCTATGAACTACCACATAGGTGGTAGTCTACTTAACACTGAAAGTGTGATAAGAGACCTTGGGACACAGGTGGGCAGTAGTCTCTCCTTTGATAATCACATCGCCAAAGTGGTCAGGAAATCCTTCTACATGGCACACCTCATCACAAAAGGTTTCTCATCCAGAAAAAAAAGAGGTCATTGTTCCCCTCTACTCATCACTCATTAGACCCATTATAGAGTACAATGCCCCTTTTGGTATGTACCTCACAAGACATCTACAACAACTGGAAAGGCCGCAAAAATACCTCACAAAGAGGATTACTGGCCTCAAACAGATGCCTTATGCAGACCATCTCAAAAAACTCCAGCTTTACTCCGTCGCATATCGCCTACTCAGAGGCGATCTCTGCCTAGCATACAAAGCTATGTCAAATCCAGAGCTGTTGTACATGCTCCCCTTAAAGAAATCCCAATCCCTCCGAGCTACATGCTCTAGGGACCTAAACCTTGTCACCACAATAAACAGAACATGCTGGAGGGATAGATTCCTGTCCCAGAGACTTCCCATACTCTGGAACAGACTACCTATCTATGTCAAACAGAGCTCCTCATTAGCACTCTTAAAGAACAATCTTGATGATTGGATGGGTTATATGAAATTCACCCCAGGGATCACTTCTGTGGTTCTGCTTGACAGGGGCACAGGAAAATAATTTTCTTGGGTGCCGAAAGCCAGAGTACATTTTTGGCTAGGCTTGTATAGGCCCTAGGGCCAATAGCCTAGTACCTACCTATGAACCTATAATAATGGTCTACTTTTATTTTCTGTGTTGCTAATTGCTGACAGTTTTGTTTTAGTTTGTCTGTTTGCTTGCTTCTATTACATATGGTAATATATTTTGACAGGGGCCTTGGAAAAAAATTAATCTTAGTAAGTTGGATCTCCTTGCCTTTGTTGTATCTGATAAGGCTAATCAATTATGTGCAATAGAAATCGGTCACAGACTGTAGTTGTTCATTACTCCTGCACATATTTTCTTCTAGTTAAATTGAACTTTCCTTCTCTTCTTTCTTTTTTAAACTCACTGTTTGGATTGTACTTGATATGTGGATGGCAGTTGTGCTTTTATTGTATATATCCAGTGGTATTTAAAGTTTTAGATTCTGTTATTTTTAAAGAATGTATTTTGTTGGATTTTGAAATAAGTTTTGATAACCATTTTAATGATATAAAATATGTAGATTTTTAAAAACCTCCTCATACAACCTGAGACACTACTCACACACCACACCAACTCTCATTATCCCTAGAACCAAACTCCACAGTACTGCACATACCTTCTCCTCTCAGGCACCTACTCTTTCACAAGCTCTCCCCATTGATACTAAGGAAGTCAACAATTATTGATTTATTTAACAATCATTTACTGGGAGAGTCCAACTGGGACAGAGGCCATTTTCAGCAGCGGCCTGGGGAGAAACGCTTCAGATGAAGGTCTTTGAAATGTGGAAGGAAACCGGAGCACCCAGGGGGAAACCCACAGGAATGCAGGGGAGGATATGCAGACTCCGCACAGAAGGCACCCAGCTGAGAATCAAACCAGAGAATCTCTTGCTCTGAGGTGACAATGCTAACTGCTGTACCACTGCATCCCCCTTTCTTCCAAATTCAGAATGCAACTAAAAAGCACTTCCTCATCAAAGCTGAATATTCCCACTACAACACAATACATATTACCTAACCTATTTCCATTCCAAGTCTCTTCTTCTCTCTCAAGATTCACTGAAGACTGACCCACTTTAGAAACAAATGTATATATTATACATTACACTATGCTTGAGTGTACATTGCACTGTGCTTGTTCACTGGAATGTATATACACATTTTGTTTCCATGTAATTATTCTACACTATTCTGTTATTGCTTACATTTCTGTATTTTTTGTTTGTGAAATGTTTTGTATTTCACCCGAAGCTGAACTTGAAACAGGTCAGTATTTATCAGTGCAGAACCCTGGTTTAAGGCTATACTCTACTTTTTGATGCACCCGGTGGTCCTGCTTTTGTTGGTGAAGTCTTTAATGGGAAGATATAGTCAGGATGAGGCAGAGATTTCTTCTGTACTTTTCCTCAGAAGGCAATTTGGCTTAGAAGCACTTAAAACTGTGGCCCACTAATACTAATGGCCCACTGACATCCCTTGGGGGGGGGGGGCAGTAACAACAAAAGTTAGTTTCACATTAAACTTCTCTATACTTGTCAAGTTGTAATTGTATTAGCTTCACAGTCAGCTCACCTTATTTATCAATTGCTGGTTGTCAACCGAGTTACATTTTAAAAATTAAATATTTCACTTCTGTTCCTCTCAGTTCTTGGGGATATTCAGCTGAAAGTCCTTTGGTTCAATAATTATTATTCTCTTTCTTTTAGACATATTAAAGTATAAAATGTTCCTCAGTCTGAAACCTTGTAGAAATGAACATTTTTAAGGAAAACTTTTAAAATGGGTGTAGCAAAATTAAAGTAGGCTGCTTTATTATTGCTTTACATATAAAAAATGTCTGTAGTGCATAAAGCACTATAATTTTGTTCCGGTATTAGGAAAGGGATGAACATGTTAAGAGCTTCTGTAGCATGACATCCATTTGTGACAGTACTTAGGGATATTTAACAAATGTTTAAGCACCCCTAATCTCTACTGTGATTGTGTCTCACTTTAGGAACATTGCTGTATAGTAACAAACTGCAACAGAAGATAAAACTATTTTTATAAGTTATTAGAATTTCACTCAACCACACTTATAAAGTAGTCTAACAGCTTTTAAAGCTCTTTTTTTTCAGGAGAACACTTTGTGTTTGTTACCATGACAGTGCTAAAGCATTTTACTATCATCCAAAGGCCTTGAAAGCCTGTGTAACACTTTCTATTTCAAGATATTTTTTTTCTGTAATCGGTATTACATGGAGCATATAAAGCTCCATGCACTACAAAGAATTATGTCTGATCATAACTAGTGGTAATCTTGACAGAGATACCGAGATTTCACCGTTTCTTGGCATTCATGCCAATAACAGATAATGATTTTTTTTTTTTAAAGACTGGAGACCCAACTGTAATCCTCTGTAGTTTTAATAGTTTTATGGTTCATTTTCTTGTTACATTCATCTGTTGGCAGTCCCTAGTATAATAACAATTATTCCTATTCTTATTTGTTGGAGCGGGTATGGATAATGTACTTGACATTTTCACTGATACTCCTTGTTCTAATCTCTATAAATTTAGTTAACAAATCTCAACTCAAGAAAATCTACATTAAGAGGCCTAATTTAAAAAAGGAAAAAACGACTACTTTGTTAGTTAGTATTTTCCCTCACAATATGTATGACAGTTCTACAGAACAATGAAAATGTATCCCAAAACCACAGCCAAAGTATATTAGCAGTAGTAACTGGTCTTGGTGATGGTGATGGGTAGAATGTAATGACTTTTACTGGCTTGTGCATCCCTAGGACAACTGGAACTTAGCTTTTGTGGTCTAACTCTAGTCCTGATGGGCAAATGCCACATAACCTATACACCAGTGCCATTTGTTGTTGATGAAATAAAGCATGGCTTTAAACATGGTTTTAATAGTTTTATTAAATGCTGTAGAAACTATCAGTATACCATGATGCTAAATCCTGATATAACCTACCTCCAATAAACATATCTGTGCAGACAGAATGTAAAAAATAAGCGGGAAATAAATATTACAATAAAAGCTTAAATTAGTACCCCTGGGAAGATATGGAACATTGCCATTCTAATTAGGAAAGTAAGATAAGTCTGATTAGAGTATTTTACCTTCTGTGAAGACAAGCAGGGAATAATCAGCATGAAATTATCTTATTATTATTATCATCTGGATTTAATCCTACCAGCAGGTCTTTCTTTCTTTGATAACCAACTTAGTAGGATATTCTCTGCACCAGATTTCATCAATAGAATGTTAATAGTTCTAATAATAGATGCATTAGTGCTACACAATTTTCTGAATGCTTGATGGATTTTGAAGAGAAAGGAGTGACCGCAGAGGTAGGGATGAGGTATTATTTACCAAATTTGCTAAAACATAAAGGCCTTTCACATGAATGTGTATAAAAAGTAGAGCAGCATGAATTGTTATCATTTAAGGGGTATTTACCAAACAGAAGTGGAGAATATTGATGTTGGTGGTTCATGATTTTGTCTGGAGGGCAAGGTTCATACAGACTATGCTGACATTTTTACCTGCAAGTTCATATGTACTTTTGCTTCTTAACCAGTGAAAAAGAGGATATATAGACTACTGGTTAAATACTGAAGCATGCATCAGTTTTGCAGCAGTTGGTATGAGTAGAGGGAGCAGCTACCATCTACAGTGTCAACATGAAAAATAAAAGCATGTAAATCTGTTGGGCACTATGACTTTTTAAGGACAATGCAAAAGTAGATGAAGCACCCAAGCACCCAATTATGCATTGTACAGCTCTATACTTTGTCATGTTAGAAACAGATGTGTGTGTTATTATGTCAGTTAACAATTGCCTGATTCACGCTATCAAAGTGGATCCATTCATTTTATAGCAGTGTACTAGGATCATTGTGGAAAGGACACCATTTTGTACTGTGAACAAACTGGATTGATAACAGATACTATCAGATGCTAGTCCTTCAAAATTCCTGGAAGTAGTTAGGTTGAAAAGTTGGCATCCACAGTTAGAAAAGTACTGCAGACAGATTGTAGAAGAATCCTTGGTTTGCTTGATACTACCAGTCTGATGGTTCATGGCAAGCCATAGAAACTTGATTTCAATGTACCGTTACAGACAGAGAAGGGACATTTTCAATATGCATTAGTAGTATCAGATATATTTTCAGAGGACAAATGCTATTCCTTCAAAGCATCACTGTGTTAAAGTTACTGCAAAATCACTGTTGAGTTTGGTCTTTTCTTATTAGGTTTGATTGACTCAGGCAATGGTCCTCATTTTAGGGTCAGGTTTTCCAGGCGTTGTTCACACATTTGGTAATACAGCAGCAGCAGCAGTTCCATGTGCTGTATCACCCACAGTAAGCAGATACTGAGAAGAATATAAATTGACCCTGAAGAAAAGATCCACAGACTTATTTTAGGAAAAGAGAGGATTACACATTTGCCTTATATATTTACAGGAATATGAGCTAACCCATCTGCTGCTATTGGCATTTTTCCTTTGAACTAATGACTAATCACTCAATGCCTCTATATTTTCCTTCTGAAAGTATACTGCCTCAGCAGACACCAGTGGCAATTGGAAAGGACCAATGTCTAACAAACTTGCAGGAACAAATCAGGCACATTCCTGTATTAAAAGTGAGCAAACATCTCCGTGCAGAGTCTAGTTTGTGATCCAAATCCAATAGGATCAGTTAGTTGATCATGATGAAAACTCATATGAAAACAGGTCCAGAGTAGGTCAATATGAAAAAGGTCCATAGAAGGCTAAATGTATTTTCCCTATGTCATTGTGGAAAAGTTTGGTCCAACTGTACAAAACATCAAAAGATTAAGAAAAGGCAGAGACAGGGTGTATACTATAGTGCATAAGATTACTGTAAAATAACAAAAAAGAGGGCGATACTTATCTTAAACTCTATACTGCTTTAATTTTATCTGGAGTATGAATCACATTGAAGAAGTCAGAGGAACCCCTTTTAGAGACTGTACATTTGGAAGGGACAGTTGTTTTGTGAAAGTTGAAAAGGACGATTAAATGTGTTTGAATTTATTTAGAAACCAAATCAACACTGCACATTAGGCAGAGTTAGCGTTAAGGTATTCAACAAAGATAATATGGACAATTGTGTGGACTTAATATTGTAATTTATTATCAGTTTTATTGTCCATAATTTTGATGTAGTTCTGCTTTTTTATTTGTAGAAGGAAAAATAATCTGAATTCTTGTAACATTTAAAGTACGATAAAATGGCAACCACCGTATAATAATTGTCTAGCTTTACAGTATACATATGCATGAGCTTTTGTTATTTCTAATTGTTAGGTATATTCACATCTGCCTGCCAGTTACAAATGCAGTCTAGTAATGGGACTAGCTGGAAAAGTGGAAGTGCACACAAGGTTAATATGAATGGCTATTATGAAAACAGAAAGTTCATGACTTTTTTTTATAAGAGACAGGTAATTAAACATATGCACATTTCTGATGTTAGCACAGGTAGCTGAGTGATGAATTTGTTTTCAGCAAGACACGCGGAAAAACAATTTGCAGATATACACTAGGTAGATAGAAGACAGAGGAAGCTGTCTATATGGCCTAACAATTTTAACCTTACTGAAAAGGAGAAGGCAGATTTTCTGTTAGATCTTTTTTTTTTTATTTCACGCACATTCTTCAAGCTAAAAGGGGAAAAATACACTATGATAACTATATCTGGGTAAAAAAGTGTTTAGGTGGTTATCTAAGGGATGGTATGGGATTTGTTATAATATATAGCTCTAACTATACACCATACTTATACTTTTCCTACAGGGAAGGTGAGGAAAAATTCCATGGGCAAGAAAGATATGATTGAATATATCATTGTGATCAAAAAATGACTGTTTTTAGAGGGTTAGCTCACATGGAATTAGGAGATGATGATATATCAGGAGCAGCTATTTTTCCATGGTATGGAGCACCAAAATCTACATGGAAGTTAAAGAATTTATCAAAGTGATTGGATGTTCGTAGTGCTACTTTCCACAGTATAGACACAATTTCAGTAGAACTGATAGCAATGAGAACAGTAATTTTGCAGAACAGGCTGTTGTTTGATTTTACCTTGACTATAGAAAGGGGAACGTATGGTTTGGTGGAATACAAATACTGAGCAGTCATTTCTGATAATTTAAGTGAGATAAGATATCACTGGAGCATACTTCAGCAAGCTGCAGGTTTGCCACTTACAAGAGAAGCTAATAGCTCACAAAGAGCATGATTAACCCATCTGTTTCAGGATGAGGAAGGGGAACTTTGCTATGTTTATGTTAGTTATAGCATTTAAAGTTCTGATCATTCTATACTTTATGCGTAGCACTTTAATATTAAGACTAGTAGATAATTAGGAATTTATAAGTAGGTGATTATCATGAAATACATATTTCATGAACCCAGAGCATTTTAGGACATAGAATATAATTTTCATCTAAATTTTCTGAATCTACTGCTTGTTTGGTCACTAAAGTATACATTTCTCTTAATGTGATGGCTCTTTAGCATAAGAATGAAATGCAATTTTTCCATCAGCCCACAAAATGCAGAGACACATGGAGTGAGTGTTAGTACTGAGTTCAGAAAGTTCATTTTGCCTTTAGTGTTTGATAGCGTTTGCCTGCAATTCCTCCTGTCCCACTGAGTTACTTCTAAGTGCAAATTGAAGTATGAGAATGATCAGATAAAGGAAATGTTGTCCAGCCTGTTCACGGTATCTGTAAACCTTTTTTGGCTAACTAATATAGCTCTGAATCATTATTCCTAATAAGAAAAGAAATTCATATTAAAGATCATTTCATGAATTGTGAAGTATTGTAAGACTGACTTCACAGGCAGAATTACTATGATGGATTTCATCAAGTAGAACTGCTTCAAACATCAGGCTACTTCCTCGTTACATCTTAAAATAGGAAAGCATAACTATCTTCTGTTGAATAGATATTGTTAGGCATATGAGTAGCGATATAATTAAGCATATGACTAGACATATTCTTAAAGGCATTATATTATCCAGCTACATAAATAAAATAAGAAAACATACCTGTTCTACCTATCAAGCATGGTGCCATGCAGTACTATTAGTGTTAGTCATGTGACTGTATTGTTCAGCATAGAAAGGTGAAGAGGACAGTTCCATGATTGTGAAAACCTTTAAGACATGGGCGCCGGAACCATAGATCCAGGGGGAGGGGGAGCCCCCCACTTTTACATCTGCAAGACCTGTAGGAAAAAATGAATGAAGTGGAGTTTTCACACTAATGTGGATTCGCGCGCAGAAGTTAAACTAACTAAACTAGCTGTTCTTGTTCACTTATTGCTCTGTATTATGCAGTTATGCTGCTGCTGTTCTGTTGGTGCTGTCAGAGCCAAAGTCATGCAGGTAAGGAGAGCTTTGTTCTTTTATTTGCAAGAGTTATGCTGCACCCATGTGTGTGTGTGTGTGTGTGTGTGTGTGTGTGTGTGTGTGTGTGTGTGTGTGTGTGTGTGTGTGTGTGTGTAAAATGTCCCAGTTAGGTATACCTGGTGGTTAGTGTTACTCAGGCTCAAACAAGAGCTTGAATTCTCTACCCATACCACCACTTGTGATTCAGGGAGTTGAGTCCATAGCTCTCAACTGTCCAGATTTTCACAGAATATTTGGTTTATACTTTTGGTCTGTTCCCCTTAAAATGTGTGGTTTTCTGACAAATCATTGAGAACTGAATTCACTAAATAATGATAGCCCTTTAGATTTTAGTCTTCCTATCTTTCATGAAACACATGGTAACACAAAACACTTTATTTTGGCAACTTTCTAAGATTATACAAGCAATATTTAAAATGTGTCCCAAGTTTTTTGGCCTTTGTCCCCCCCCCACCAAGAAATACATTTTGGCTTTTTCCAGATTTCTTGTGCTGTGAAGTTGAGAGATTTAGTTGTGTCAAGTGGATTTTACAAGGAGCCGAGAGCTTCAGGGTAAGAGAAGTTTAATGCTACTTATACTGAGTCATTTGTATTGTTAGTAGCACAACAGGTAATATACTTGCTTTTGATGCAGAAGGCTGTGGGTTCTACTCCCACAGTATGCAGATGGATCGCTGATACTGTACAACACAGTACAGTATCAGCGATCCATCTACTCCCACAGTATGCAGATGGATCGCTGATACTGTACTGTGTTGTACTTTAAAAGGAGTGGATGCTGCAGTCCTATGAATGTCCTCCTTTGGAGGAGTTACTTAGTAACTATGTTTCTGGTATCAGTTTGCCATCCATTCCTCATTTCAAAACTACTAGCTTATCTTTTTTTTAATGTATTATAGGGAATTTATTCTTCAAGGGCAACATACACTTTATTAGTAGATGAAACAATGAAATATAAAGTTGGTTGCTAGCAGCAACCTCTTCATGAGTTACAGATCCCTTTAATGTGGAATTATTTAGATGACTTACTTCTGCAGAGATTTTGCATATTTACTGATATTGTTGAATTGTAATGACAGAAGTCTGAGTGACATTTTATGGTTGACATTTTCTGAAATGGGTAGTTTTGTCATTATTGGTTCATACATTTTGTTTCATTGCTTACTAGAAGACTGTTCCAAACTACAAATTTAAAACACATTCTAACAAGTGGTGCTGTATTATACAAGGAATATAATTTAATACAATCAGGTTAATACATTCAGGAAGGTGAATCAATGAATGCATACATGTATGCTTGCTCACAGCATGCAGGAGATCAAAATAGGGGAAGAGACCAGTCACCAATGGAGTCCCCCAGAGTTCGGTGCTGAGACTTTTTCTGTTTGGCATATACATCTCAAAAGTAAAAGGAAATACTGAAGGGCTTTGGCTGGCTAAGTTTGAGATGACTGCAAGCTACGAGCACTTATTCAATCCCCAAATGGCTTAGCCATCATGCAGGAAGGTTTGCCCCAAACAATAACTGGTGCCAGAATCATCAATTGATGAACTCCAAGAAATACATTATGGTATCCTTTTGGAAGTCATCTACTCCAGGGAACTGACAATTCCCCCCTGAGAACTGACCCAGTTGTTTGGCATTTGGGAACTTGCGTGCACAGCGACCTAACTTTTGACCAACATGTCTCCAGAGTCATAGGAAAGTCTTTCTATATTGCAAAACGTATGAACAAATTGATTTTGACTAGCTCTAGAGATGTCATTGTCTCCCTTTACAAAGCCCTTATTAGGTCAATCATTTTGTATAATGTCCATTTTGGCATGTATCTGTCCAGACCCATGTAACAATTGGAATACCCACAGATATACCTTACTAAAAGGATACAAGTCCTAAACAATAGGTCTTGCATGGACCACCTCAAAGACTTATCACTATGCTCAGTATCCTACAGAGTGCTTAGAGGTGACATGTCTGGCATACAAGGCATCCTCCAACCTAATACAGATGGACCTATTGAACATCAGCAAGTCAAATGGCATCAGAAATACTCAGTCCAGGTATCTAAACTGAATGTTGTGGAGAGATGGATATATACCACAAAGGCTACCACTGTTCCAGAACAGACTACACATTCAAGTAAAATAAAGCTCAACCATGTCCATATTCAAATGCAACTTGGATCTAAGGATGGGTAATAGAAAAAGTACTCCAGGATTGCCCCTCATGCCACTAATGGATAGAGGCAGTTCCTAAATGCTGCATCCCTTCCATGGGTCCTCTCAAATTATCTATTAGGGCTAGTATACAATTATCAGCCATGGGATAGGTAAGACCAATCAGAAAATGTTAATTCAAGCACCAAAAATGAAATTGGCTAAGCTTAAAATGTCTTCCAAGTGAACCTATGTTGTGGTAGTAATTGCCCTTTTTAGATCACTAAGTGCCCCTCTCCCGGCACCTCTGCTTTAAGCTGCTAGTAAATGCAGAAAACAGGTTTATCGGATAATGTCCGAGATGGAGAACAGTCAGCTAATTGTAAAAGTAAATAATATTTCATGAAGAATAAATGTTTATTGCATGTGAGACTGAAAAGGGTAGCTACAATTAAAGAAGGAACAAACGTTTATTGCATATGAGATTGCAAAAGTTATCATTACATGAGGAGCAAAGGTTTATAGGATAATGAAAGAAAGAGGGTTCATACATCAGAAATGGAAAGATGCACTTACTAGATATGTTAGCAGAAGAAGATAAGAAGTAAGAAAAGTACTGGAGAATATTCCAAAACGTCCACCTGTCCAGACAGATAACAGATTGCTATTCTTGTACTTTTTTGTTTGTAGAAACAATAATGGCTTGGTATGATTTAGATTCACTTTTTTGTGATTCTCAAGAATCTCCTGCATCTTGTTTGAGATTACATCAGCTTGCTGCAGCATGTCTTGGAGTCCAGAAAACATATTTCAGATCAAGAACATTGCAAGCCATAAGACTAAGGTCTATGTTGAGAACACCATATTAATGGTATAAACCCTTTAGTTTCATCTGAACACATTCTTCCCGTTATTATAAAGTGACCAGATATGAATTATAAAATGAATTATGAATGTCTGCATACACACACACACACACACACACACACACACACACACACACACACACACACACACACACAGATAAGATGGATGGATGGATGAGTAGAAAGATAGAAAGACAGATAGATAGATAGATAGCTAGATAAATGGATAGACAGACAGAAAGACAGAGAGATAGAGTAATACATCGGGCCTTTTCCTCAAAGTTATTATAATGGGAATACATTTTTTATTGATTCCCATTATGTATTGTGAAGAGGGAGAGTATGACATGTATGGTATGTTTGTTGTGATTGTGAACCTGTTTTTTGTTGTTAGTCTGTGTGTATTTGGAAAGTTTGTATATGCACACACATACACGTGTGTGTGTGTATGTGTGTGTGTGGGGGGGGTGTATGGGGTGTGTGTGTGTGTGTGTGTGTGTGTGTGTGTGTGTGTGTGTGTGTGTGTGTGTGTGTGTGTGTGTGTGTGTGTGTGTGTGTGTGTGTGTGTGTGTGTGTGTGTGTGTGTGTGTGTGTGTGTGTGTATGTGTGCGTGTGTGTGTGCGTGTGTGTGTGTATGTGTGTTTGTGTGTGTGCACGTGTGTGTGTGAGAGAGAGTTGGTGCTAAATTGTGAGTACATGCGGGTGCATTTTAGAGTGTCAGAAGATGACTGCAGGTAAGATCTTTTTTCAGTTTCCTTACTGCTATGTGATTTTGAACTTAATATGTATATAGGCAGATAGATAGATAGATAGATAGATAGATAGATAGATAGATAGATAGACAGACAGACAGATAGATAAAGATATAGTCATAGATACAGATATAGAAATATAGATAGCTATAGATATAGATATAGATATAGATATAGATATAGATATAGATATAGATATAGATATAGATACAGATATAAAGTCAGAAGGGTGTTGGTCTACAGCCCATCCATGAGTGGTGTAGGATTTCTAACCCCCTGCAGTAAATGTTTTCTTTTTTTCGTTCTTTGGTTCATTTCAAGTTTTGGTGTCATTAGTGTAAATGTTTTGACTATGTGTGCATCAGGGAAGTTGGGTTTTGTTAAACAGATGATACAATTATACTTACATAAAAACAGATTGGTAGGATAGGGTAGATTATGTTATGCTAATATATGAAATTGTGATACTAGCAGATCTATATCATCTCTCAAAAAAGTGCTATCAAAAACTAAACTGCCACATCTATGGGTCCTGACAATATCTATGGTTTCATCTTAAATAGCATGAATCATAATTTGGCTACACCCCTAACAACATTGTTCAAATTCAGCCTCTATATAGGTTTTGTACCAAGCAAAGGGAGAGCAGCTAGTCATTCTTTTGCATAACGAAGGACCTTCCACATTCCCAGGCAATTACAGACCCATAAGTTTGACCAGTCTCATATGCAAAGTCATCAAAAGTCTTATCATGGAAAACAGGGAACCTCCAAACTCTGGACCTATCTCATTTTGTATTAATCAAGTGCAGGTCATGCTTACTCAAACTGGTGAACTTTTTTTAAAAATGTCACCAAAGTAATAGACGGAGACAAAACACCATGACCCAGCCAAAACTTTTGACACAATTGTCCACTTGGGCATAGTAGAAAAGCTAAATAAATTAGGAATAAGTCTCCTCTGTCACCCACTGGATTGCCAGCTGGCTCTCAGACAGGATGCAATAAATTAAAGTAGGAAGTTACTTACAAAAAGAGAACATTCACTAGTGGAGTCCCCCAGGGTTCTTTGCTAGGGACTGTCCTGTTTGGCTTCTAGTTTTATGAAGTAAAAGCCATTACCAATCAGCTCTGGCTGAAAAAGTTTGCAAATGACTCTAAGCTAGGAGCAATCATTGAATCCCCAAATGACTTAGCCATTCTGCAGGTAGGTTTGTCCCAATCAAGTAAATGGTATCAAAATCATGAATTGAAAGCAAATGCCAAGAAAATGTATTATTGTATCCTTTGGGAATCACCAACACCAGGGATCTGCCATATTGACAATACACCTGTAAGAGTTGACCCACCTATTCGGGAGTAAGGAACTTATGTAGACAGTGACCTAACTTTTGACCAACATATGTGCATTGTTGTAAGAAAGTCCTTCTATATTTCAGAGCATATAAAAAAGGGGATAGCGCCAAGATCTGGCAATGTCTTTATCCCCTTTTACTCAGCTCCCATTAAGCCAATCATTGAGTATAATGCCCCCATGCATGTATCTGTTCAGAGACATGCTGCAACTGAAACAGCCACAGACATTCCTTACAAAAAGAAGACAAGGCCTGAACAACATATCCTACATGAAAGGAATCAAAGCACTGTCACTATACACTGTATCCTACAGACTGACTGCTAAGAGGTGACCTGTGTCTGTTATACAAGGCATCCCCTGACCAAATACTGATTGATATACTGCAAATCAGCAAGTCAAATGGCATTAGAAATACATGTTCTAGGGATCTAAACCTCTTCTGCAACATCAGCAGAACTGTTTGGAGGGACAGGTGTATTTCCCAGAGGATAGCACTGCTGTGCAACAAACTCCCCATCCACATAAAACCAAGTTCATCCTGGTCCATATTCAAGTGCAACTTGGATTTATGGATGGGAAATAGAAAATTTACCCCAGATTTACCCCCTGTATTACTAATGGACAGATGCAGCTCTTAAATGCTTTATTCCCTTTATTGCCTTTTTTAGGGAATGTCAAAACAGCAAATTTTATAATGTAACAAAATCTAGTTGAGACAAACTCAAGGTCATGGTGCTTAGTGCTAGGCATTTAAACATGAAACTGCACTCCCTGGAAGCACTCCTCACCTTGGAGGATGCTGACATCTGTGCAGTTACTGAGATATGGTTCAAGGCTGCTGAGATCACCCCAGCATTGCAAGGCTACATTGCCTGTCACACGTTCAGACCTCAAAATGAGCATGAAGGAACCAAAGGAGAAGGTGTATCATCTTTATTAAAACCAAGTACATTTTTTAGACTGGTCAAACAGTATGACTCTCTTGAACTATTCCATGTCCAATTAACAATTGGGAAAGTACCACACCACATCATTGTTAGCTATAGATCCCCCAACATGAACCAGGATAAGCACACTGCCTACCTCAATTTACTAGAATCGATTGACATACAACCCAACACCTTAGTCATGGGAGATTTCAACTATCCTTCCATAGACTGGGAGATATACATGAGCAAAAACATCTCAGAGTTGCCTGGACTTTGTTAACACAAATGCCCTGGAACAGATAGTCTGCACACCCATTAGGGGTGCTAATGTTCAGGACACAGTACACACTAACATGGAGGGCTCACTGTACTTGCCCATGCATGATGCCCACCCTGGTTAGGTCAGACTACAAATCAGTCTCATTTGAAGTAACTACTGCAACTGACACCCTCACATGAACAAAAATGATAAAAACCTTCACCAAAGCTAACAACAGTGTACTAAGCAATTGTATAAAAATCTTCATACCACCCACAATCGCCGACACCATATGATCACTATACATAAGTGTACACAAATACCCTGTACAAACACTTAAGTGACTGCATAAACTCTGTTGTACCTGACCTGATCAAAACCAGGTCTTCCCATAAAAATGAGCCTCTGTGGTAGACTGCAAGTATAAAAAGATTATATAACAAGAGGAAGAAACTGTTGTCCAAAAGCAAGAGGGATATCACTCTGCAGAGGAACAGTTCCCTCCTAAGCCAAAACAGGAAAATCAGAAATCTTGTAGTCTTCTAAAGCAAATTACAAAACTAAAATCACAACCCTAGTCAAGGATAACCACAAGGCATTCTTTAACTATATCCAAAGTCTAAAAGGGAATTTCCAGCTATGTGCTAAACTGGTTGTAGATGGGATCACTCATACTACACTGGAAGATATCGCCAGCCTGCTAGCTGATAAATTCAGTACAATCTTTATCCCTCCTATCTCCACCTATCATATCCCAAAGCATACCTGACACTAGTCCTCTGCCTAGCATCTCTAGAGAAAGATCATCCCTGCATTGGCCAAAGCCAAAAACAAAGCCTCAGTGGGACCAAATAGTATCCCAGTTTAGTTACTAAACCATCTAAAACAAGAACTATCAGACCAACTTGGTTTTCTCTTTAATCATAGCTTGAGAACTGGCTATGTGCCTGCAGAATAAAGAACAGCAACAGTAATCCTCCTATACAGAGGAGGGCCATCAACTGACCCTGGGAACTTCAGACCCATAAGTCTAACCAGCCTTGTCTGCAAGGCCATGGAAAGAATTATCATGGACCTCATCAACAAGGATGTAGGTGACCTCCAAACACTGGACCCAGACAAGTTTGGCTTTGTTAGGGGTAGATCATGCATATTAAACCTTGTAGACTTATTTCAGAATGTCACCAAAGACATGGATGAAGGTAAAACAATGCACACAGCCTATCTCGACCTTACCAAGCATTTTGTCACAATTTCCCACTCTGGCATCATTGAGAAACTCTCCCAGATATGGATTAACCCTTACATTACTAGACTTGTAGCCAACTGGCTCACAGACAGAACACACTCTGTCAAAATTGGTGACTCCACCTCCACCAGTAGACACAGAATAGACCACAAAGGTCTGTTCTGGGCCCCTTACTGTTTGGCATCTATTTCTCAGAAGTCCAGGCTAAAGTAGATGGCCTTTGGCTCACCAAGATTGCTGATGATTGAAAACTGGGAGCAATCATTGAGTGCCCCAATGTCAACGTATTACAAGAAGGGCTAACACAAACAAATGACTGGTGCCAAAGCCATGGTCTAAAACTAAATGCAAAAAATTCATTATTATTCCCTTTGGCAAAATGGAATTCCCTACAAATTACAATATTGACAGCAACCCCCTGAGTTCCAACTCAGTGGTGTGAGACTTGGGAATACAGGTTGATAGCAGTCTGAACTTTGACCACCAAGTTCCCACAGTGGTAATGAAAGCATTTTACATAGTGCATCTCATAAGCAATGGCATAGCATCCAGGTCAAGGGATTTTATAACTCCACTGTACTCAACTCTCATAAGACCACTAATAGAGTATAATGCACCCTTTTGTATGTATCTCACGAGACACCTGCAGCCGCTGGAGAGACCTCAGAGGTTCCTTGCTAAGAAAATACAGGGACTCCAAACCATAGCCTATGTGGACAGGCTGAAAGCCCTTTCAATTTACTATGTATTTTATAGGCTGCTGAGACGTGACTTGTGCCTGGCCTATAGGGCACTCTCCAGCACTGTCCTAATGGAAATGCTGCATATACACAAGTCAAATGGCTCAAGAGACACTTGCTCTAGAGATCTCAGCCTAGCTTGTGACATTAACAGATAATGCTGGAGTGACAGATATATATCCCAGAGACTGCTGCTTCTCTGTAGTAGAATCCCTATTCTCATAAAACAGAACTCCTCACTGACCCTATTCAAACATATCTTAGGTAATTGGATGGGAGACTCCAAATTTGTACCTGAGGTAGCACTCTTGTCCATCATGGACAGAGGTAGCCAGTGTTGATGACAGACCTGCTCTTTTCATAAATTCATTTTACAAAGTACCCAAAAAAGAACAAATTAGGATACTTGGAATTAACATGGCTAGGCTTGTAAAGACTCTAGGGTCACTAGTCTAGTAACTTCCTATGAATCTATGAACCCATGCATGGGTGCCCTCAAGTTATTCTCATTAGGGATAAATTATTGACTATGGGATGGGTGGGGCCAGTCTGTAACCAAATAGGATAGGTTAATTCAAGCACAAAAAGTGAGATTAGCTAGACTTAAAGTAGCCCACAATGATGGCTAGTCTAATACTTACCTATAAGCCTATATTTATATATATATATATATATATATATATATATATATATATATATATATATATAGATAGATATATATGGTTTTGCATCAGTCAACCGGTCACATGGTTGATCTGAAATCCTGAATGTGGAATAGCAAAATTGCTTTCAGGTCGAAATTGAATACATCAACACCTGTAGTTCGATGTATTTGAAATAGCAGGAGGTGACATCAGTCATCCATGCTATGCAGCTTACCGTATCATGAGATTACATAGTCAATGGTACATGTATTTTATTATTTTGCAGGGGAGCAAGCCTCCTTGCACCCTCCACACCCCCTGCAGATTATATATACCAACTCTGAGATCGCACTACAGTGAGGAAATGGGTTAATTCCCTGTAGCTCACTGAACAGCAATCTCCAATCAAATTCCAAACTCAAATACTCAAACTATACTACCCATTTAATGTGGTGTAGTTGATTTATTTGGTTCACAAAACTGCCCATTGGGAAACTGCATTTCGACAGTGTCACTCTCGAGAATGTGGTTCACAGTGGTGATTGTAAACCTATATATATACATATAAAAGAGTATAACAGACTTAATTCCTTATACCTTGTTACCTTACCCTAGAACGAGCAAATTTCGCCCTTTGAGCTGAACATTACACCACTAATCTATCATGCTGCAACTTTCTTGAGCTGGGCAGTCTGTTCATTTACAAGTGTAATAATTTTTCACCCTCATCTTATCACAAAATATGACACTGTGTATGAGCAATTGCTTTTATGATGATATACATTTCACATGGTATCCACAGATGTTTAAGCAGTTCTGTTATGTTTTGACCCCTGCTCTGGAATCCCTCACTTTGAAGAATCATAATATTCATCATGTCTCTTCCTGCATCACATTCTCAGCCCATTTTAACTCGGTTATTCTCTTGTGCATCATACCCCTGGCCATGCGTTTCACTCACTAGTTAAAATTCAAGAAGAAGATCTGTAATCAGACAGTTGTGGGACTAGATTGTTTTGAATTTCATTACAAGAGTTTTCCATTTAAATATTTTATTTATTTATTTATTTAGTTATTTATTTATTTACAGTTTGATTACCGGGATAGTATATTAAGCCAAAAATAGCCCATTTTCAATGGATGCCTTGTGAAGAAAGTTCTGTTTACAATTATACAATTGAAAAATTAACATATTCACACAAGTGTTGTTAAAAACAAATATAAATAAACAATATATATATATATATATATATATATATATATATATATATATATATATATATATATATATATAAAACAAAAATGATGGTGAAACATACCCTGTCCAAACATACAAAAGCAGTATCCAAAATGCAAGTAAATATGCATGGTATAACACAGCAGATACCTGTGCCTAATTAGCCATATTTAGAATTTTAGAGAAACAAGCTGTACAGTTTTGCAAGTCAGATGAGTGTAAGAGTTTGTCAGAGATAGTAGGGAATAAATAACATATTAAAGAGAAATAGGTAGATAAGAATAGTGGAGATCAGTATTAGAAGTGAAGTTGAGAGAAAAGGAGGATAGGGGGATAGGGGTGGAGTAGAGGGAAGTCAGATAGGGTGAGAGCAGGAGCATTCCCAGTGAAAGGAGAGATGGGAATGGAACAAGGTCTTAAAGGTAGAGTGGTTGTTGGTGGTACAAATATGTGGTGGAAGGGAATTTCATAGGCTTGCTAGAAAGAAGGGTAATGGTTCCCCTTCAGAAGGCTGAAATTCATAAGACTGAAGACCAAAATCCTGAAACTTCAAAATCCTGAAAACTCAGAAACCTGAAACTCAAAATACTGAAAACGCACAGCATACATATACTGACTTTAAACAATATAAACCAGATTACTTTCCACCAAGTATAAGCAGGGGGGATGAACCCCTCACACCCCCTACTACTTAAATATATCAACTCCGGGATTGCACTTTACTACACTAAGTGCAATCTTGGAGTTGCTATATTTAAGTAGCAGGGGATGTGGGGGACTGAGCTGTGCCCCCCACACTCCCTGCTACTTAAATATATTAACTCCAAGATTGCACTTCACTACACTAAGTGCAATCTCAGAGTTGCTATATTTAAGTAACAGGGGGTGCAGGGGGGTTTGCCCCCCTGTCATACTTGGTGACAACTGCTATGCTTTAGTTTGTATGTGTTTCTGTGTGTCCTTGTACTGGCATATTATCATTATTTGTATTCTGTGTGTTTTCAGTATTTTGAGTTTTCAGTATTTTGAGTTTTCAGGATTTTGAAGTTTCAGGATTTGGTCTTCAGTCTTATGAATTTCAGGATTGTAATATTTCAGTCTTCTGAAGGGGGACCAGGATAATAGATGTTTGCCTGGAGTGCATGCTGGTTTACACACTTTGAGCAGGTTCTGGTTGTTAGACCTGAGTAGTCTATCAGGCTGATGCATTTTGAGAGTGGAGGCGAGGGAGGGGCAGATAAAGGGTTTGAAGATGATTTTATGTGTGTTAGTTAGTTGGATGTAGGAGAGATAGTTAGGCAGTTCTAGCCAACTTAATTTGTGGATGGTGTCGCAGTGGTGGGAGGAGGATTTGTAAACGGTAGCAAACTTTGAGATTTTTTTACACCAGGAGGATAGTTTTGTCTTTAGAGAGATTTGAAGATTAGTAAGAAGGAAGAACCATACAAGAAGGAGTGAATGAGATAGGTGGTTGAGAGGATAAGCTTGGTTGAGGGAGTAAGATAACGGTTGTGGCGATAAAGCATACCTAGTTTTTGGTGGGTTTTCTTTATATTAGTTTGCAGATGAATACCAATTTTAATTGTTTAACAATAAGGACATCTAAAAGCTTTGCATGGGGGATGATTTCGATAGAGGTCTTGTTTTGGTTAGTTATGGAGAAGGAGTTCTTGTCTATTTTGGTACATTTGAAAGGGGTAAATATCATGATTTTGGATTTAGATGCATTGAGTGCTAGGTAATTATTTAACATCCAGCACTTGGTAGAAGAGAAGGCTTCTTGATTTAGTCTCAAGAGCTGGGGGAGGGATTCGGCAGACCAGATGATTGTAGAGTTGTCTGCATATTGGACAAAGTTTAGCATTTGGGATGCACTGATGGAAGTCATTTATGAAGAGGTTAAACAGTAAAGGACCTGATATAGAACTCTGAGGTACACCTGTTTAAGTATTCAGGAAGGAGGATATGCAGTTTTTCCACTTGATGAATTTTTGCCTATCAGAAAGGTAACTGGAGAACCAGTTGATAGAGGAGATGGACAGATTGACATGAGAGAATTTGGACAAGAGGAGATTTTGTCAAATGATATCAAAAGCCTTAGATAAGTCTAGAAGGAGGGTAGATACAATATTGCCATAGTAGCAAGCGTTATTGATGGTTTTGAGGAAGGAGAGGAGAGAGGTGGTGGTGCTGTGTCCAGATCTAAATCCGTGTTGTGTGGCAGTTAGCAGATGCTTGTCTAAGAGGTAGGGTAGTAGTTGTAGGTGAATAGATTTTTCGAGAATTTTAGAGACACGGGATAAGATAGCAATTGGGTGGAAATTAGAGATGTCAATGTTGTTGCCCCCCTTGTAAAGAGAAATACATAAAGTTTTTTTTTTCCAGAGTGGAGGTAGATAAAATCTTTAACTTGACCAATTTATTAGGATGGAGATGGGAAAGGCTATGCCATCGGCAGCTAGCTTGAGGAAGTTAGATGGGAGGTCATCAGGGGCATTTGAACATGGTTTCAATTTTTGTAGGAGTTTTTTATGGTGTAGATTGGAAAGAGTTTGATAGTGAAAGGGGGATATGAGAACTTTGGTGCTTGAGGAGGATGAACTGGGGGAGATAGGTGGGGTCCAAGCCAGTACATTGTTTGAAAAAGATGTGAGTTTGGCTATTGAGTCTACTATGAAGGAGTTAAATTGCATAGCCAAGGAAAGATGTGAGGTGTTAGTATCTGGGTAGGGGTCATCTTTTTTACCAGGATGGAGAAGGGTAGAGATACTATTCCAGAACTTTTTGGGGTTAGTTTTATGGTTATTTTGAAGTATGAAGTAATAGGATTTCTGGTCAGTGGCAATGTCTTGTTTGACTTTATTACGAAGTTGCTTATATTTGGTCAGGGAGGTGAGAGTTTTATTTTTCTGGTAAATTTTCCATGATTTGTCTCTGAGTTGCATAAGGTTTATAGTTTCTTTGGTTTTCCAGGGACTAGCATTGCGTTTAACTCTTTAAGTTCTAGGGGAGCAACGCTATTTAGCAGGTTAAGGAATGTAGTATTTAAGTAGGTAACAGCACTATCCAGAGGGAGGATTTTTAGAGGGTTCCAGTTTATGTGTTTTAGAGAGTTAGAGAAGATTTGAAGGTTGAAATTTTTCAGACAGTGAGTAGAGATGTAGTTATGACATAGATGAAGGGAGGAGGGTGAACAACGAGTGAAGATGGTGAGATGATCACTAAGAGAGTTGGGTAGGGTAGCTCTGTCAGAGATAATGTGGGGTTGAGAAACTAGTATCTAGTCCAGAGTGCTACCGGAAGAGCTGTCCTTAGAGGGTCTAGTAGGTGAGTTGATAAGTTGGGTGAAATTATTTAGGTTTAAATTCTGGGAGGTTAAGGGAGATTGTATAGTAGTCAAATTAATATTAACGTTGCCTTAGATTATTGTTTCATTGCTTATATTAAATGAGAACCAGGAGAGGATTTCTTCTAGAATAGGGATATTGTCACCAGGTGGGATATATAGAGCAGCTATGCATATGTTTTATGGTTATTTATCTTTAGGAAGGCCAGGGTTAGCTTGGCAGTAGAAAATTGGGGTATGGGCTTAGTATAGGGCGTCACTGATAGTGAGGAAGAAGAGCTACTCCACCACCTTTTTATGGGTTTGGTCATTCCATATGATGGTATAGTTGGGAAGAGTGATATCAGGGTCTTTTCTACTAGGTTTTAGCCATGTTTCAGAGCTAGAGAGAATGTTGGGGTAGTTGTGGAGGAGTCAGGCATAGAAGTTAAGTAGTTTGTTGCATAAACTTTGGGCAGTCAGTGTAGCAAAGAGAAAAGATTTAACAGGGGGAGGGAGGAGGTGGTATGGGTGAGTTAGTAGGCTGATAGGTTGACGGTCTCGGGTTGGGATGAATGTCACCAGAAAGAAGGATAGTGATAAGTTGGAGAAAAGGAATTTAGAATGCTTAGTGTTATATTTAAGGTCAAGCAGGATAATACGTTTGGAATTGTGTGGAATGTGGACAGAGTTTCTGTTGTCAGGAATAAGTTTTCTGTGAAAAAGAAGAGTGTTATTGTAACTGTAAAGATGGGAAGAAATAAAGATTGTGGGGAGTGATACATGTCTGGAATATGTAGAGGTCGTGTGAAAAGGTGGAGAGTGAGATGTATCAGGGAGGCTAGTGAGAAGGTGATGGTTCATAGGTTCATAGGTTCATAGGTTTATACTAGGCTATCTGCCCTAGGGCATTTATAAGCCTAGCCCAGAGTTTTTGTGGCTTACGCCACCCCTTTCTATTGAAGGATATTATGCCCATTATTTTGCTGTGCCTCTGTCAAGCAGTGACACTGATGTAATCCCTGGGGTATACCTGCGATCTCCCATCCATTGGTCAAGATTTCTCTTGAACAAAGCCAGCGAGGTGCTCTGCCTCACATGTACCGGGATTTTGTTCCACAGCATAGGGAGTCTCTGGGTGATGAATCTGTCCCTCCAGCACATCCTATTTATGACCGTGTCAAGGTTTAAGTCTCGTGCTCTTGTGGATCTGATGGATTTAGATTTTTTGAGGTGAAGCATGTTCATTAATTCCGGGTTGGACATGGCCTTGTATGTCAGGCACAGGTCACCTCTGAGCAGGCAGTAAGCGACTGAGTAGAGCTGGAGCTCCTTCAGTCGGGTAGCATAGGACATATTTTTGAGACCCTTTATCCTTTTGGTGAGGAACTTTTGGGGCCTTTCCAATTGCTGTAGGTGTCAGGTCAGATACATTCCAAATGGGGCGTTGTACTCAATCATCGGTCTCATGAGTGATGAGTACAGGGGAATGATGACCTCCCTTGACCTAGATGTGAAACCCTTCATGATCAGGTGGACAATGTAGAAGGTCTTCCTAACAACTTTGGCAACGTGGGTGTCAAATGAGAGGTTGCTATCAACCTGGGTTCCCATATCCCTGATAACCTCTTCTGTGCTTAGTGGATTGCCACCTATATGGTAGCTAGGGGTAACCTTGTTTTTCCCAAAGGGTATGACTATGCATTTTTTAGCATTTAACTTTAGGCCTTGGCTTTGGCACCAGTTATCCATTTCTATGAGACCCTTCTGAAGGATATCTGTGTCTGATGTGTTTTCAACTATGGCGCCCAGTTTGCAGTCATCTGCAAACTTTGTCAGCCATAATCCTCCTGTGCTTGCCTGTACTTCCGAAAAGTAGATGCCGAACAAGAGTGGACCCAGGACCGAGCCCTGTGGGACACCACTTGTGACAGGCTTGGAATCTGACATGGCGCCAGCAACTCTAACCCCGTGGGTTCTGTCACTTAGCCAGTTTGCAACCCATCTTGTGACGTATGGGTTTACATTTAAACTGGTGAGTTTTTCTATGATGCCTGAGTGGGGTATCGTGTCGAAGGCCTTTGCCAGGTCAAGGTAGGCTGTGTGGACTGCCTTGCCCTCATCAATGACCTTGGTGACTGTTTCGAAAAAGTCAACAAAGTTTAAAAGGCATGATCTGCCCTTGACAAAGCCAAATTGGGTTTGATCCAATGTCTGCAGGTCCCCTATGTCTTTATTTATGAGTTCCATAATGATCCTCTCCATAGCTTTGCAGACCAGGCTTGTCAAGCTGATTGGACAGTAGTTTCCAGGGTCGGTGGAGGCACCGCCTTTGTGTAATGGGACCACAGTAGCCGTATGCCATTCCTTGGGTACGTATCCTGAGGTGAGGCTAAGATTAAGCAGCTGCCCTAACTGCGGGTTTAATTCCTCAATGAGCTCGTGGAGCACACAACTGGGGACACCATCTGGTCCCATGGATGCTGTGTTTTTCGCCTTGGAGAGAGCTGTTCTTACTTGAGCATTTGAGATGTTTGGGAGGATACAATCCACTGGTATAGATATTTCTCCTTTTGGGGGGAGGGGGGGGGGGGAATTTGCACTGAACCTGTCAGCCAGTATGTTGGCAATGTCTGTAGGTTCAGTGATCTTTATATCATTTTGAACCAGTTCTGAACATATCTGGGAGTTTCCTCCCAGGTTTCTAACATAGCTAAAAAAGGTCTTGTGGTTGCCTTTTGAGTCTGTGGCAATTTTTCTTTCAAAATTTGCTTTGGAGGATTTTATGAGAGATCTTAGTTTTTTACTTACGATGATCAAGGGTGTCTTCCCTTTTGAGGATTTTGCTCTATCTTGTAGTAGCTTTCTCCTTTTGTTGTAGAGCTTGTTTATGGCTGGGGTCCACCAGACTGGATGCCTGCCTTTGGTACAAAGAGTCTTTGTTTTGTTTGGGATTGCCTGATCCATGCAGTCCTGGAGGTGCTGGTAGAAGGCATTTGTAAGTGATTCAGCAGCTTTAGTGATGGTTTCCGCTGGCTCAGGGGCCTTGAAAGAGACCACACCAGTCCTAAGAAGTGTGAAGTCTGCTTTAGAGAAGTTCTTCACTGTGGTCTTTTTTATCTGGGGTGGGGGCGGGATGTGGACTTCCAGTGAGATTAGTTTATGATCTGATCTCACCAATGAAGGGTATACCTCCGGTGTTGAACATTGTGACCCCATGTTTGTGATGATGAGATCCAGTATGTTTTCACCTCTTGTGGGCATGGTGACTAGTTGTTCCATGGCATTAGAGTTTATGAACTCTAGGAACCTTTGGGCTAGAGTGTTGGGGCTTGAGTAGTGATCCCAGTCTATGTTTGGATAGTTGAAATCACCTAGTATGATGGTGTTTGGGGTTACATTTATCCCCTCCAGAGTTTTCAGGAATGCTGTGTGAGGATCCTGAGTTTGAGAGGGTGGCCTGTAACATGCTACAAATTGTAGAGCAGTCTTGCCTACGGTTAATTGCACCTGGATGGTCTCTGATGCATTGTGCGTTGCCACCAACCTGGAGGTGAGGGTATCTTTGATGAATATGGACACCCCTCCTCCTTTCTTGGTGTTGTCCGGATTTTGTGGCCGGACCGCATGATATGAGGTAAAACTTGATAGTGCTGGGGTGCTCTCAGGAGCCTTGAACCAGGTTTCAGTCACAGCACAGACATCGATGTTCTCCATACTGAGAAGGGCTTCGAGTGCGTGCATCTTGAGGTTGAGACTTCTGTCACTGAGCAGCATTACCCTTAGTTTTTTTCCTTTGTTTTGTTCTAGGGTGGTAGGTTTAGAATTTGAGCCTGGCCTAAAAAAGGCACTATGGGGGTGGCAAGAGCCTTTGCCAATATCCGGAAGCCCAGGGGTGACAGGTGCAAGCCGTCCCTTGCGAAGCAATGTGGCTTGTCCAGCATGTCATCCCAGGCAGACAGACATTGGATCCCCTTTGAATGACACCAGTGATTAAGCCAATTATTAAAGCTGATCATCTTTTCTCTGTACTGTGGCATCATTCTTGGTGAAGGTAGGATACTGCTCAAGGTCAGGGTCATACCTGCCTGGGCTACATAATCAGAGAGCTCCTCTATGTCCCTTTTCATGTAGTCCAGGGAGGTGCATCTCAGGTCGTTCACACCAGCATGGACAATGACTGAGTCATACTTGTACTTGCTATCGAGTGACCTGAGTGCTTGCGTTATGTGGCGGATTCTAACGCCCGACAGGCAGCTTACTGTGACCTTCTCCTTGCTCAATCTGGTGAGTGGGACGTCAGTGTGTCTGACTATGGAGTCACCTATGACAAGAGTATCTGGCATTGTGTTTGGCCTTAAGGGCTGTGACTGTTTGGCACACTGACTTTGTGGTCTATGTGTTGCATGTGTCTTGGTCTGTGGTGGTAGTTGTTTGGGTGTCTGCTTTGGTGGCCTCTGCTGTTTTGGTAGATTTTTGGTCAGAGCCTCCGAGTATGTTTTTATGTGTTTGTGTGTGTGATATGAGGTTGTGCTAGTGCTATGTGAGACTGGGTTTGTGGTGTGTGTGGTTACCTTCTCATCCTGTCTGGTCTTGCCAGTCCTATGATGAGAGAGCTCAGCCTCCAGTTTGGCTATATATTTGCATCTCTCGCATGTGTTTGTGTTTTGTGGGAGAAGGAGAGGGTTGTCTGTGTACATGAGGCAATTGTAACATTGCCTTAATATTCCCAGATTCATCAGCTGAGCAGGAGATGACACTAGCAACTGACTCCGCGACATGCTAGAAGGAAAAGTTAAGAACTTTGTGTAGATGGGTTTGAGAAGAGTTCAAGGGGTGTGGATGATCGAAAAAGGGGTATTAGGCTGGTAGGGTGCTATGTATAATAAAAAGTGCTATATCAGAGTAAAGAGTACTTTGGGTGCAAGTGCTAGGCTATCCAGATAGAGAATAGTCACTTATGAATCAAGTAGATCAAGACTTTATAGGTATAGAATAGGGTAGTTAGATTATCAGTACAGCTTAGGAAGAGATGTTCCAAGGGAACATTTGAAGAGTGGACTTTAGGTAGCCCGAATAGTTTAACCTTGATTAACCGCCACTGCTCTTGTGTGCTCTTGTGGCAACTCCGCGCTAAAGCGTGCTTTATAGCAGGGGGCTGGAAAAGACAAGAAATTACCCAAAATGGCCAATAAACTACAAGTTACTGCCTTAAACCACTCCTCTGAGGACAAACAGGCAGCTCAGTACTCCCCACTCTCACTGGTGAGTAAAGAAACTTCCCCCTGACCAAACAAGGAAAATTGAGAAACACAGGAACCAAGACAAAGCCCAGGGATCAGCAAAATCTGGTCTCTGGAACACTAGCTAGGAAAGTATGGAAAACAAGGTTATTTTTTTTGTTTTTTTCAAGTTTTTTTTTACAGAAAGGCAGAAAACACAATAAATGCTATACTTTTCGACTAATTGCTATCAAAAGCTAGTACACTTGAGTGTATTAGCCTGTAGTTTAACTTTTAGGCAAAACTTAAATTAGCAAGTGCAGTAAACGGTTTGAGCTTATAAAAACAGTAAAAACAGTTCAAACTTCGATAAAATAAGCAAAAACAGTGGTCAAAAGTCGAAAAAGGTTGAAAAAGCCAAGAAAAATACTTAAAATATGGAAAGGTAGTCTTTTCTGGTCTCTGCTGCTACAGGAACCCTGCTGGACACCACGAGGAGCTGTGCTGAGTTCTCAATAGCTGGAAAAGCCCGCCAAAGCGTGCTTTATAGCAGGGGGCTGGAAAAGACAGGAAATTACCCAAAATGGCCAATAAACTACAAGTTACTGCCTTAAACCACTCCTCTGAGGACAAATAGGCAGCTCAGTACTCCCCACTCTCACTGGTGAGTAAAGAAACTTCCCCCTGACCAAACAAGGAAAATGGAGAAACACAGGAACCAAGACAAAGCCCAGGGATCAGCAAAATCTGGTCTCTGGAACACTAGCTAGGAAAGTATGGAAAACAAGGATATATTTTTTTTTTTCAAGTTTTTTTTACAGAAAGGCAGAAAACACAATAAATGCTATACTTTTCGACTAATTGCTATCAAAAGCTAGTACACTTGAGTGTATTAGCCTGTAGTTTAACTTTTAGGCAAAACTTAAACTAGCAAGTGCAGTAAACAGTTTGAGCTTATAAAAACAGTAAAAACAGTTCAAACTTTGATAAAATAAGCAAAAACAGTGGTCGAAAGTCGAAAAAGGTCGAAAAAGCCAAGAAAAATACTTAAAATCTGGAAAGGTAGTCCTTTCTGGTCTCTGCTGCTACAGGAACCCTACTGGACACCACGAGGAGCTGTGCTGAGTTCTCAATAGCTGGAAAAGCCCGCCAAAGCATGCTTTATAGCAGGGGGCTGGAAAAGACAGGAAATGACCCAAAATGGCTAATAAACTACAAGTTACTGCCTTAAACCACTCCTCTGAGGACAAACAGGCAGCTCAGTACTCCCCACTCTCACTGGTGAGTAAAGAAACTTCCCCCTGACCAAACAAGGAAAATGGAGAAACACAGGAACCAAGACAAAGCACAGGGATCAGCAAAATCTGGTCTCTGGAACACTAGCTAGGAAAGTATGGAAAACAAGGATATTTTTTTTGTTTTTTCAAGTTTTTTTTACAGAAAGGCAGAAAACACAATAAATGCTATACTTTTCGACTAATTGCTATCAAAAGCTAGTACACTTGAGTGTATTAGCCTGTAGTTTAACTTTTAAGCAAAACTTAAACTAGCAAGTGCAGTAAACAGTTTGAGCTTATAACAACAGTAAAAACAGTTCAAACTTCGATAAAATAAGCAAAAACAGTGGTCGAAAGTCGAAAAAGGTCGAAAAAGCCAAGAAAAATACTTAAAATCTGGAAAGGTAGTCTTTTCTGGTCTCTGCTGCTACAGGAACCCTGCTGGACACCACGAGGAGCTGTGCTGAGTTCTCAGAGGAAGAGAAGAAGTTGTATTAGGGGTAGAGTTAGTGTAGGCTTAAGTAGCATAATGGTTAATGGGTATCAATTAAATGTAGGGAACGGTGGAATGAGTGGTTGGGAAATAAAGGTATAGATTAATGTGTGGTGTTGGGTAAAATGAGAACAAAATTGCAGGGGGCAATGGAAATGGAGGTGGCGGTTACTAGTAATGAGCGGCTAAGGGAGAGTTTGATGAATAGGTGGGTGGGGACAATTGAGATATGATGATTTTGGAGTGGGAGTGGTTAGGGAGTTATACGTGTAGAGGTGCTGGGGGTGGGTGGAAGTTGGGGACAGGGTAGGGTAGGATTCTGTAGCTCAAAATCCAGTACATCATTATTCTTCACTATGTAAACAACTTATAATGTTACCAAACATTCATGCTGATGTTGGCTTATTTGTTCTTTACCTCATTAGTAATCTGCTACACTTATTTTATTTTTTATTTTTATTTTGCTTCCACTTACCAGGTTGTCTGAATGGTTTTAGTCATGCACCCATTTACAGAACAGGCAGAGAGAAATAAGCAACAACATATTACAAACATTTTTAAATGGACAGTCAGTAATATTCATGACTAGACATTAAATAATGTACATTAACAATTACACATAACATTTGCTAATTAGACTACATGCATATGAAATACACGTAACTATTATAGTATAAAGTGAAGATGTATATTAGTGGGTTTGTCAGATCAATAATAGATCATGTAGTTAGTGCTCACAAATTCAAAAAATGTAGGTGAGGGAAGAAACTAGGTATGTCAGAAAATATTAATATTGTAGTTAAGATTTGGCATATAAAGCAAGTTCACAAACAATTATATATACTTGTCTTATGGTTTATACTAGATATTTAGAGGTGGGGATTAGCAATGTCAAAATACTAGGTATAAGGAGAGGAGATGCTAGTAAAACTATTCAGTTGCTGGTGAAGTCCGGTTGTGAGGCATATGATTCTGAATGAAGAGAAAAGGTTAGATTATATGGCAAGATGAGGATAATAGCATTTATCCTGGATTGATACAAGGGTAGGTTTGATGATATGGCAAGCTGAGGAAAATGGCATTTATCCTGGTGAGATACAAGGGCAAATTCATTGATTTGATAGGTGAGGTTTTAGTTGCTTTTTTAATCAGTTTGCATTCTGAATAGATTTCAGTAGTAGTGGGATGTAGTTCCATAGTTTAGTTACACTGAATATAGAAAGTCACCTGCAATATTAGATGATTTGGTGGTAGGAATTACTTTTTTTCTCTACAGTACAAAATTGTATTGGAAGTACAGTGCTGTATTAAGATATTAAGGACCGGGCAATTTTCTGGCCTAAAGAGAAGCCTGTGTATTATTGTTAGCTGAAAAAAGAGCTAGGTGATGCGATAGTTTTAAAAAGTATAATTTTATGAAGGTTAGGCAGTGGTGTGTTCCATTGTTATAGTTTATTACACATTTGGTTATTTTATTATGACATTGCTGTAGTTTTGACAGTTGTGAGACTTGAAGGTTGGTGAAAATTGGGACAGCATTGAGGAGAGATGGTATTAAGAAAGTAAAGGCTATAAGTCTTTTGGCTTTGTCAGTGAGGTAGGTTTTTACACTGTATAATTTACCAAGTTTGTTGATGTTTTTTTTTAGCCAGGTGTGATACATGGTGGTTGAGTTTCCATTGGTCATCTGTGATGAAACCTAGAAATTTAATGTGGTTTACTTGTTGTGTCACGGTGTTGTTGGCAATAGTGAATAGTGCTGTTTTGCCGTGATGTATTTTGGGATGGAGAGCAATAAAACATTTTTTTTTGTTTAGTTTATTTTTTTTTATCCAATGAAATCTACAGGAATCTAGGTGCCCTAATGCATAGCAATAAACTTCATCATTTGTCAATAGGAGACCTAAGTGATGAATAAACATGTAGCCACATGACATATTTTTTATATACAATAATAAGGATTTATACTTTATCTGCAGAACTTTTAGTAGCATCTGTCAAGAATAGAAAATCCGAAAAAAAGCCGTGGTCAAAAGCGTAGAAGAAGCCCAGAACCTGCTCCTTCTAAGTATACTGTGTTTTTTGCATTTGCATTCTAGATAACTACTGGACATTTTCACATCTACGCTAAGTCTGCTTTCACATTTTCTTCTTTATTGCACATTTTAAGATAACCACATTTTAATTTTAGTGGGCTGATAATGATCATTAATAAACATTGTTACACTTTTTCTTGAACACATAATCTAAGTATTGATAGTCCCACAAAATATATAATAATGAATGTGCTGACTTAATTATTGTGTGTCATAAAATGAATGAAGTGTTTAATATGTTTTCATTCAGTGTCATTAGTCTTTATTTCAGGAAATTGATTGCAGGTTCATATTTCATTGACTATATTTCCAATTTTCTTACAGCTTGTGTAAAATATGCATCAAATGTTTGGTATTATAGACTGTAGATTGGGGCTGCATCAGTAGAATAGTTTACTTTTTCTGTACATTTCCTTGAAGCCAAGAAATGGAAATGGTGCCATCTTTATAGCTTTAAAGCATGTATATTTCCAGCATTCCTTAAAGTAGTTGTATAGTAATAAATGACAAAATAGTATCACCACCGTATCTTTTCAGATTGTAAGAACAGCATCAATTTGTTCTTTGTTCTGAGATGGCTGTTGTCACATATGCTTTTTCAGTGACCTGTATAAAAACAGTGCTCATACATGAGACAATAATTTTCCACTTATGCTTTTAAAATAAGGGCTTGATGCCCAAACGCAGAAGGACAAAAATATATTAGTCAGAATGTGTGCTTGGACTCGATCACTATGCAGACAACTAATTAATTAGCTGTTCTAGTCCTTCACATCTGTGTCTTTCAAAAAGGCAAGCTCCAAAGCAGGCAGATGGTCTTCTAGATGACAAATGTTCTCTTCTTCTGTACTTTACAACAAATTCTTTGCATCAAACTTAAACACTTAGTTGATGGAAAATGTGTCAATTGTTTGTTAAATAACCTGTGTATTGAATCCCATTTTAGCAAAATCAAATTTTAAAATGAATTTCTGTTTGACCTATACAATTGTAATAAAGCAATTATCCATTTTATTGTTTCATTTTCATTCCTTTACATATTCTTCTTAATGCTTTCTGTGCACTATTTTTATTGACATGTACCATAAATCTTTGCAATAACCTGCTCTTTCTGTGAGTGCTAATATTTTTTTCACTTTCTTAAATAACATATAATAATTTTAACATTTGCAGTTAGGGCTATATAGCTCACATAGAAGAGAGAAATGCACTGTCAACTGATTGTTCTGTTTCTTTTATGTATTATTGCATTTTAAAGGTTTACAGATGCAGTCATTCTTGATGTTTTACCAGCGTTATTGCTTCCTCTGTAATAGAAGAACAAAAAGAATTCAGAGGCTTTAATTAAAGATCTTTCAGTATGTATTTGAACACAATCATATTCATCCCCTGCCTGTGGGGATCACATCTCTTTGTCTGTGATGCAAGAATGTCCAGTCATAACTTTCATCATTTTGCCTTTTTTTATTGGTTTAACTTTATTTCATGAAAGAGCAATTTCTGACAGTCAAATCCATTTTATTTCATTGCTGGCTTTAAGGAATGTTCTGGCTGAATAAAATATATTTTAAGGTTAAAAGGCTAAGAAAGAGGAGAGGAGGATTTTGAATGCCACTCAAGCGTTACTCACTGCTTATCCTGTCAATCATGTTACCTTGTTTAGAATTCTCAAAGTACAGCACAGAACTTAGAATTTTTACTCTTGAATTTCATTTATAGATACTGGTGTCACCCCCTTTTAAGTTGTTTTGCAAATGCAATGTGAATAAATAATCTTATAAATTTTGTATTGATTGCTTAATCAAGTATTCACTTGAGGTCTTTATATAACAGAATTGTGTAAATAGTAATGCAATTTTAATAAAATAATAATGTAATAGTTAATATTAATATGTAATTGTGTAAATACTATCTGTGTGCTCATGTTATGACCATGTAAGTTTTTAACTTTTATTATGTTCAATTTATTTAGTTTTTTTGTAATGGAGCTTTTCTCCCTGGGCCTCCGCTGACAAAGGACCTGCATCCACTCGGACTTTTACGATAAACAAATGAAAAATAAATATAAAATAAATAATAAATAAAAAAAAATTCAAAGATATATATTAGCTGTGATTGACTTTTCTAAACACACACACACACACATGCCTGCACACATCTGGAGATTTCTCTTCCTTAGTACCATCATCTAAATCAACATTATCTGTGACACAACTGCCATCTTTACAGCTGAGTTATGTGACTGTGAGAAACAGCATGCAGCATACCTCTCAACGCAAGAAATCTGGACAAAGACAAATAATGGAGGAACAAAGGCCCCAAAATAGGAACAGATTTAATATATTGCTTTTACAAACTTAGAAAGTTACTAGAATGCCATATTTTCCATTATTATATATTTTCTGAAGGATATGAAGTCTGAAACTCAGAATATTGTCATTATTTAGTATTATTTAGTGACTTTGGTCCTCTTTGATTTTTCAGAAAACCACAGATTTTATGAGGATCAGGCCAAAAACAGGAGTCAAAAATCTGGACAGTTGAGAGGTTTTGCATGCAGGGATCATCATGACACACACACACATGCACACACACACTCACACACACTCACACACACACACACACACACACACACACACACACACACACACACACACACACACACATGTATATATAGATATGTATACATACATATATTACTGCCCAGAAAGATAATGGTGGACTACAACATTTGCAAAGAAATACCTGATAAATCTTGGCACAGCAGTTAGATCGAATGAAATGAGCAAAACTGGTTATGATAAAGTCACAGTCTGCATGAGTAAGCGGGCTATGGTTAGATAAAATATGTAAAGAATATGTAGTGAAGGCATAAAAGAGAATATAGTTCACATGTTAGAGTGCTTGCTTTGGCAACAGATGCCACATTCCTATCTTACAACAGTAGACAGAAACTCTATTAAGTGCTTTGAGCATTCAGCTGTCATGTGAACTCAAAGTGCTTCTTAACCTTATCTTCTTGGTTTGTGATCAAATGTTTCTCCTGTGAGTAGACAAAAGCACATACACAGAAAATCAGAATCCCTGAACTGCATTCATGAAAAATATCTTGCTGAAAAACACTTTTAAAATGTTTTACAGGAGAGCAAGCCCCCTTGGACCTTACTGTTTGGGGGTCAAGACTCCTACCCCCAACCCACCCCCAAATTTATATATACCAACTCCATGGTCACAACAACTTGGAGAATGGAGAAATTGCCCCTAAAAGGGAGTCACTTACAGCACAACTCACTGACTGTGATTTCCTATGGAAAAACGTTGATCTTCGGTGAGTTGAATCTTCAGCCATCAAAGCTGGAGATTTCAAACTTTGTCCACCAGTACTTTACAGTGGCAAACATTATACTCGGTTGTTCACATCGCATGCAAGATATGTGCCCTTCTGCTTATGTTTTTTTTTTTTTTTTTTTTTTTTTTTTTTTTTATTATTATAATATCTGACTGTCCTTCTTTACCTTCACATGCCTGCATAGATATGAAAGACCAGTCCAGTTAATATCGCTGACATGCTACCTTTCTGGTCCGGGACCATCTCCACATGCACAAACTACAGTACTTATTGTCCTTTTTAAGTGCATTAAAAATAATGCTCATCGATGTAAGAGACATTATCTAATAGCTACTCATCCCAAAATCATGAACACAAGCTGCCTGGTAATATATTGCAGACACTTGCAAAAAATGTACTTGGGCTTTGTTCTTATGAATTTCAGTGTACTGAAGCTCCTATCCCCCCATGCCCATACATATAATCTTAATTCCCCAATAATTGATTGTCTTTTTACCTTCCTGGAAAAGCATTTCATTTGTTAATTCATTTTTTAATCTTGATTTATGGTTTTCAAACTCAAGGGCAGCTAAAGCTCATCACACTACTTAATAGGCAAAAGACAAAGAAGACACACACACACATACATACACACACACACACACACACACACACACACACACACACACACACACACACACACACACACACACACACACACACACACACACACACACACACAGTGCA